>NW_020538976.1:0-34063 GCF_003426905.1 Ctenocephalides felis
CAGCATAAAAGTGCGAATTATGGCATGTTAAAGCAAAAATGTAATTTTTTTTCGAAAAAATTTTTTTTATGTTTAGTTTTTTTTATAATTTATTTCTCGACTTTGTATACACGTACATTAGTCATATATATTTTATAATTAATCTTTACACTTTCATTTTATTTGCTTGTATATAATTGTATAGTGCACTATATATTCTTTTCTTTTGCAATATGTTATGAAATTGGTGAGGGAAAGATTTTTTGCCTTACTATTATCTCCATATTTTCTTGCCTACCATTTTCCCATTTTTTGCACTCCATAATGGCGTGCTCAGCATCCGCCTTAGTTGCTCCACCCAAGCAATAGCAATTAGAATCGATATTGATCCCAATTCTACTTAGGTGAAACGGAGTGTATGTAAGGTTAAATTTTAGTTTACATAATGAAGAACAATTATCGACAATCAGTAAACTCGTCATACCAAGCTCCTGATAGGTATTGCTTCTTGCATTGTGCCGTAAAATTTTACCTTTGATCTGTTTTGAAGCATGATAATCCAATTACCATTCTTTGCGAATCTTTGCTTTGCAGTAATTTTTATGTCTTTATAGGATAAACCATCCTATAGTAACTATTGCATCCTTACCGGCTTTTTCCACGTGGCTTTTCCCTTTTTCACTTAAAATTTATTTCGCAATTTTTTACTATTTTTTATTACACTTTTTATTAATTTATGAATTTTGTCAACATGAGATTGCGAATTATGGGCATGGCATGGTAAAGTCATGTAAAAGCAAAAATCTTATACAATTCATTTTCGATAAAAGCTTTTTATATTTAGGTTGGAACCGCAATCGTTTTTTCTGGAAGCTACATATAAATATATAAATACTTTTACAATGAAACATTTTTTTATAACATTTGTGGAAGTCATCAATAATCGCGTTTTGGATTTCACGGAAATACCTAGTCTTTTTTATTATTAAGGCTGCCTTCGAAGTTGAATGTGGTATATCTCATCTTATTTATTAGATCCCGGACTTCAGATAAATATTTAGCATCGAGTCTAGTAAGTATAATTGATACTTTTCCTTTTTTTAGTGATATTAGCTGACACAAATGCTTTTTTTCTACTAGATGAACCAAAATTCTAGGTTTTTTGGAATGAAGTCTGGAATATGTAGCTTATGACCAATGGTTTTATCCTGTTTGCATTTTTTTATTTTATTGATATATTATTTTCATATCTACCAGACAGAGGTGCCTGGTATAAAGAGATAGATAAAACAATTACATTTATATATATATATATATATATATATATATATATATATATACATATCGTTTATGCCTATTTCATTCCACATTTATAAGCCTTATATTTAAATATCTTTAAATATCTCTTCAATATCTTTTATCTTCAATTTCTTTATACATTTCTTTATTTTTTTTCAAGTTTTTTTCATCATCTTGATTTCGATGGGAAGTTTATTATATATTTAACTTAGAGCTTCATATGATATTTTCTCTCATTTTCTTTTTTCTATTATGTTCAATGTGAAAATTTTCATATTGTCTAGTGTAGTGTTCATGTATATCTTCATTTATGTCTATTATTGTACTTGTTTTATTCTGTTGTATTTCATTTTGTGTATTAATTTGCATTTCTCTATTTTATGGATTTTGTGGGTGTTAAATGTGGAAAATTATATAATATTTTTATGGTTTTATTTTTTATTTTTTGTGCGTCATGTAGTTTAGCTTTATCTGCTTGGCTTCATGTTATTATTTCATATAAAATTATGGGCATTATATGCGCTTAAGGATTAGTATCTCATGTTTTTTGCTGAAAATGTGGATCCTTTTCAAAGCTCCCGATAATGCCGCTATTTTTTATTTTATTTATATGTTCTGTCCATGTTAGCTTTTCATGTATTGTTAGGCCCAGATATTTTATGTATTCCACTTCTTCAATCTCTATATTACTTATTTTAATGTTTATTTTAATAGTTTTCTTACATTTTTTTTGCTTGAAATAAATATATTTTGTTTTTTCAATAATAATCGTTAATTTATGTTTCAATTAGCCATTCCAATTTCCGATTTCATGTCTGTTTTGTTAATCATTGCTTCTAGCAGTTTTGCTTCTAGTATTTTGTCTGCATAAACTATGGCATTATCGTCGGCATATATGATGTACATTTTCTTTATTTTTTCTATTGAAGATTATTTGTATAGATGAGGTATAACAAAGGCCTTAGTACTGAACCTTGTGGGACTCCACAGTTTATTTTTCATCCTCACTTGTCACGTTACCAACCTTACAGCTTTTTCTGATAAGAAATCTTTACAAACCTTGTGACAAACCTTCTAATGCCAGTTCTATTAGTTTAATAAGTAATATATTGTGATCCACTATATCAAAAGCTTTTTTTAAGACAATAAATATCGCTACTATGTTTGTTTATTTACGTTACTGTTCTGCGTTGTTTTCGTTCCAATGTCAATGGTCACCACTTTCGTAAATATAGTGATTACAAATATATTTATATTTTAAATATTGTTTTATTTTAGAATGACATTTTTTAAATTCAAAACATACCAACTCATTTATTGTTTTCCGTTTCATTCTTTATTTCTGTCAACGCCTGTCCGATGACTCCCACAATCAATAACTCTGTGTAAATAAAAATAAATCCTTCCAAAAAATGTTTGTGCAAAATTGATTGGTAATTTAGGAGTCCAGTTTTATCGGTTGTAACCTTGTCGTCGCCTATATGTAAGAGTTGTATTGAAAAAATTTCATTGAAACCATCTCGAAGCATCGGTATATGCATGTTTTTTGTTTTTTTTAGCTTTGTATACAAGTACCAGGGGCGTAACTACCGCCGTATCAGCCGTATCAATGATATGGGGCCCCCGGGCCCAGGGGGCCCCCAACGAGCGTTAACAGAAATTGAGAAAAACTTTTTATTTATTTCACAAACGACAAAGTCAAAAAATCAATTCATTTTTATTGTCGGGATAACCTACATCGATTATCGGCATGTTTTGCCTACGGGGTTTCCCCGTTTAAACCTCAATAATCAAGGAAACACCCTCAATAAACAATGTACAGTTATGCGTACCCAAAATACAATGATATGTTGACAAGCGACGAACGAACAACAGGGATTTCTTTTAATAAGTAATATTTTTTACAACTGACCCAAAATGGACAAGAAGTACAACATTTGGTACAGAACTAAAGACGTTAGAAAAAATACAATCATATGATAATTCCCAGAGTTAGTCGAAGGTTTTATATATTGAAAGTGTTTTGGTTTAGTGGTGATTTGTGGAAAAGTGTTAGTGGTGATTTAAAGAAAACAATGAGTGAAAAGAAAAGAGATTACGCCAGCGGAGCTATGAAACGAAAAATTGAACAGAAAAAAGATGAAGTCATAAAAAAATTGCCAAAAATTTCTTAAATCGAAAAAATATACACTTTTTTGGCAATAGCAAACAACGCTGGTCAATGCTAAATCAAGATTCTTCCGAGGAATATTTAGTTACACTTAAAAGGGTATGCCCTACCAGATGGTCTTCAAGGAACGACGCCTTATTAGCAATAAGCAAAAACTATTTATTAATAGTAAAAACTCTGTATAAATTAAATTTAATTTCTAAAAAAAAGATGAACGTGAAGAATGTAAGAATTTAATTAACCTTTTAGAAAGCTATGATTTTTTAGTGCTCGTAACATTTTTTTCTTTATTTTTTCAAATTATTAATCCAATTTCGAAAGCTCTACAGAATGTGAGTAATGACTTACAACAAACTAGCATACTATTAGGAAATCTTTTAAAGAGTCTGCGCGAATTGAGGCATGAAAATTCATTCATTATTTTGTTAAGGAATACTAAGGATTTAGCAAAGAATTGGAATATAAAAACAATTTTTAAAAACAAGAGGCGGAAGATAACAAAGCGATTTTTCGATGAGTTATCACAAGACAAGAGAATTTTAGACCCTGAATCATATTTTAAAGTAAACGTTTACTATTGCTATTTAGATATTTTAATTTCTCAAACAAAATAAAGGTTTCAAAACCTTTGTGACGTAAATAGTATGTTCAGAATATTGCAACCGGAAAAACTCATGTCTTCTTCAAATGAATAAATAATAATTGCTTCCGGAAAACTGACGACAAAATACTGCGGTAATCTTTGCGATCAATTGATAGCTCTAAAAGCATGCTTAAAATCAGAAATCGAAAATATTCATTCCATTAAGGAACTCGCTGAATTATTATTAATAAAATTTAATAGTATTGCATCCAGTTTTCCGGATGTAATAACAGCTTGCATTTTATTCTTAACCCTTCCAGTTACAACCGCAACTGCTGAAAGGAGTTTTTCAAAATTAAAATTAATCAAAAATTATCTCAGAACATCAATAAAACAGGAACGTCTATCAGACCTGTCTCTATTGTCCATAGAGGCAGAAACATTAGAAAAACTAAAAACATCATCAGCTATAAATGACTTAATAAATCAGTTTGCTGATAAAAAGGCAAGGGGAGTGAATATTTAATTTTAGTTACTTGTAAAATATTAAAAATAATATTCGATGTATATTTGAAAATTTGATAAATAAATGTTCTTTTAATTTTATTAAATGAATTTATTAATCTTTTTATGTTTCTTTAAATTATGAAAAATCTTTAGGAGGGCCCCCAAACCAATTTTGATATGGGGCCCCGCCAAGGCACGTTACGCCCCTGACAAGTACATTAGTTAGATACATTTTATCAATCAACTTTATAAATTTTATTGAATTGTATATACGCATACGTGCATATTCTTTTTTTATTTGTCAAAAATATTATTAAATTAGTTGGGAGGAAGAATTTTAGCCTTACTATCAACTTTTACAACATTTTACCACAATTGGGATGATTTTATGCAAACTTTGATCTCATCAGCTTTTGTTGAATATAATTTGATAGGAGTATTTGTTGGAAATAATTTCAAAGAGATTTATCAGAATGTTGAATTAAATTATTAGAATGCCAGAAAATAATTCGTATTCGTTTTCAATATTTTTATTCTATTTTAACTAAGGTGGCCATGTGTCTCTGATTGGCAATAGCTCAACGATGAACCTGTTTTCAGTAAGACCGATATCATCACACCCGATTATTCTGTATTTTTTAATAAGTAAACCATTCCTCGTTTCCTTTAATTTTTACTCCATTGAGCATGCATTTGGCGCATACATCCTGTTAATTATTTTTTTCAAATGTCGAATACTAGCATATACTATTCATGGTAACGAATACGTTTGCTCAATTTTAGTACCCAAGCAATTATTTTATTTTACAATTTTTAGCTATCAGATTTGAATTTAATTTTTAAAATTTCGCACATTCGCGTTGACGTTGATGTCACCTTATCGGAATATATTAATTTTGTATCCATATACTTAATAAACGGTATCATCAATATCTCAATTATCATAGTATTCATCATCAAGTGATTGAGTCATGTGATCTTTGCAGTCATCACTGATTATTGAAAATTTGGCTTAATTATCTTTAATTAAAATAATTTTCTGTGATTTTTTTTCTTACTTGCATATTCTCTCGCGATTAAAATATACACAATTTTCGCGTTGACTTTGACGCTACCTTGTTTGAATACATCAATATCCATTATTCTATTTATCAGATATAGGGGAGGTTGGACACGGTTGTGCCACTTCTTCTGATCAGCAATAATTGTATCACTATACCAGTTATCTGGGAGTAATGCAAATTAAACTTGAATTTGGTAATTTGAACATTTGTCTACATGGAAATATTGAAATAATGTCCTTAAATACGATAGACTAGTCATAAAATCAAATCCTATAAAAAAGGGCAAGTATCATAACCATCGTATTTTTAATAATTTTTATGAAAGTTTTATTAGTGCAAAAAGTTTAAATACGACATCTAAAATAATCATTGTATTTATATCATTTATATTATTGTAAGTTCTAAATTATATATTTGTTAATAACCCATATTAGCTGAAGCATTCGAATATATACAACATTAATCACATAATTTAACGTAATCATTTATTTTTGAAAAATAATAATTTACTAATATATTTTTGAAACCACTAGCTTTTGTGTCTACAAAAATTTAATTCGACTCTTCATTGTAAATTAACAATAACCAGTATCTTCACTAATTTTTAAATATTTGTACCACAGATATTTTTAGTATTTTAGAAAATATAAATTTTCCAAACATAATTTTGAAATTACGGAAAATGTTTGAGCTTTTGAAAACATTACCATTAATTTTGTAATCAATATCATCAGAACATACAACATTTATTACGAAAACATTATTTATATGTTACTTATTATTGTTATGCCGTAATATACTATATTGAAATTGCAATGGATCTGTGCAATTAGTCAGATTGATATTTTATTAGGATGTTTTTTTTAAATCAAGTACGTTAAAGATTTTGCAGATATTTAACGTAGCTTTTGAGATTTACAGTTTTTGCATTCAAGTCTATCGATAAACTCACATATATTAAAAATCAGTGTATGTAAAGTTATTTATATTTATTTTTATTGTATCTGAAAATTTTGTTAAAGGGCATGTTTTTGTAAAAAAAATTGTGTACTCATACATTTTGAAATAAAAGTTTTTTAATAATAATTTTGACTTTATATATACAATCGCAGTATATTGTAGAATATCCTAACTTAGTTTACTATCCATAATTATGTAAATTATTTTTGCAAACTTTTAAGCTTCCCAGGTGACTGTGAAGAGTCTGAAAAATGACCCTAGTTATTATTTATAATTTTATAAGAAAAATGAATATGGAGTATTTTATTATTACCATTTATTACGAGTTTGTTAAATATTATATTATCATGATAATATTAATGTTAATAATAAAATTAGCAATATTATCCAAACATTTGATATGTAATGTAGTGTAACATTGACTCTTCCATAATTTACTAAATTTTGCTTCATTTCAATCGCTGCATATTGGAAGGAAACAATTCATGTAATAGCCAATATTCTAAATTTGCACACAAATGTGATATTAAATTTAGATGAAAAATTCTTGCTCCAGGAGAAAAACTTGAAAGCAATAAGTCCCAAGAAAAACTGGCATCGAATGCAGCAGTATTAATTTTTACTAATGATGAGTCTCGAAATCGCAAATTCATCATCATTCAATAATATATAAATATATATACACCTCTACAATTTCCTGTAGCCAACGCATTTTATTCTTCTTACGTTTGATTGCAATGTTAAAATAAAGTAAAAAAATAGTTAAAGTATTGTTAAAATTTTATCATAACAGATTATTTTTTTAGATCAATTGTAAATGATTAAATTCATATAATTTAATAAAGATAATAAATATTTTATATACGTAGCGAAGCGCTGTTCTTCTATAATTCTCTGTTGGCCATGCATTTTATTGTTGTTCATCTTAACTCTTGTATTTTTAAAAGTTTTTTTAATAATAAATGAATACCTATATGACAAATTTATAAAAAAAATATTCAATTATATACAGTATTTTTAGTACAGTAATAACATATTAGAATTTTACATAACAAAATTATTTTGATTTGCCATTTTTGCGAAGGTATTTTACAAATACCCTTGCATCTGTATTGAATCTAGGTAAGGGGCTATTATTGATAAAAGTAAACAATACTAAATAAGCCATCGTTTTCATTTTACTATATTTACTAGTTTATAAATCAACTAAAAATATTCTGATTGCTATTTTGTTCAAAGAATTTAAAACAATTTTTGCTTTACCCTGACAGAAAAACTTGAAAGTAGCTAGTCACAAGAAAAACTTGCGTCGGGTGCAACGAGCTTTAATATAATAATATAAAAATTTTATGTTATACTAATGATGAGCCCCGAATATTCAATATTATTTAATTAAGAAAATATATAAAATAGAAAAACTGGCGTCGGGTGCAACGAGCTTTAAGATAATAATATAAAATTTTTATTTTATACTAATGATGAGCCCCGAATATTCAATATTATTTAATTAAGAAAATATATAAAATAGTTTATATATATATATATATACATATATACCATCTACAATTCTTTGAATATTTTATTCTTTTCATATATAACTGCAATGTTGTTTAAAATTTCAAAATATTCGTATAATTTAAGTAGTATAAAAATTTTGTCATAATAGCAAATTGAATTTTTCAAACCGTTTTGAACTAATACAAATTTAACATAATTTTAATGAGGCAATACAAAATACAGAAGATATTTTTATTAAATACTTCTATAATTCTTTTTATTCAAAACATTTACACATTCAATGCGTTTGATTTCGGGGTTCTTTAAGATAAATCCAAAAAATAATGAGAATTATTTTGAGAATTTTTACATAATAACAGATAGAATTTTTAAAAATTTAACCTAATTTAATGATATAAATAAAAAATACTTTTTATACACATTTCTACAATAATCTGTAGTTAAAAACTGTATTTTTATTCTTCTTATGTTATATGGCAGTTCAGACTAAAACAAAATATTTATTTATGTACTTTGAAAATTTCATCAAATCGATTGTTAATTTATCATAATTGAATAATGGTAATACAAATAGTTTTTATATATCCCATCTATAGTAATCTGTAGTCAATACATTTTATTTTCAAAAAAATAATTTAAAGATTTTGAATTTTTTATCATAATAGCTTATTGATTTTTTTATTCCGTTTGGAAATGATTGCAAAATTAACCTAATCCAATGAAGGAGGTAATACAGAAAATAGTTTTTATATATACTATTAAAAAATTATGGACTACAAATTATTGTAAAAGAATTTCTACATTAATTTGTAGTCCATAATTTCTTATCCCTATTCTGTAATGATTTCCTAGAAAAAGCCATAAAATAATGTACGTATTTTGAAAATTTTATCAATACCAGATTGAATTTGTTATAACTTTTTGAAACGATTGCAAATTCATTTATAAATTTAAACATCATCAATGAAAATTATTCAAAATCTAATTTTAGTTTATATATGAATATAACTACTTCCACGATTCTATGTAGTCAATATATTTTTCTTTTGACGTTTGATTGCATTATACTTCAAAATAAATCTAAAAAAATTATTTTGATAAATTTATCATAATAAACAGATTGAATTTATCAGGCCCTAATTCTGGCCAAGATGATTGAAATAAAGAAACTTGACTCTGATTTGTTCACTTTTTTATTTCAATAAAAATATGATATAAATATAAAATAAACTTTCACTAAAGAAGCCTTTACGAGGCAATCGTTCAGCTGTCATGAAATAACAGTACTTAACCCAATTAAATGTAATTACACGCGTTTAGATCAGAATATCAATGTCAAGTTTCAATGCTAAATAGCATATGTTATGGAAATTGATTCATAAAATAACTAAATATAACTGTTTTGCAATAGAATTATATATAATCAATTTTCTTTATTTTTATTGTCATCGGAAAAAAACATAGAGTATTTCTTTCAATCCTCACTCGAAGGACTTTGGAAAAAGTCAGCGAACATGGCTTACACATTCTTCTGTAATTATTTAAAATAATATTTTGTTGTTACAAATTTACTCTCAAAAGTGTTGTCAAAAAATCAACTTTATGCGGTGGTCATTTATAATAAGAAAATTTAAAGTATGTTAAGAAGTTGTGGTGAAAATTAAAAATTTACTTATTGAATTTATTTAGAAAAACTAATTGGTATCCGCTTTGAAAAAAGTACTATTCCTCTGTATAAGTAATTTACAAAATAAAATGTAAACCAACTTTATAATAGCTATTATAAGCATTTTAACAGCATAATGAACAACTTTTATTATATAGGTTAGGTCCGCGGGTAAAAAGGTTTACCTACGATATGTTACAAATTTTTCAACCACTATATTTGAAAGCAGAGGGAAACTAGTGTAACCAGTCCTAATCAACATTTCTATTAGAAGATAAATGGCAATGTTTCAAAATCGATAACAAAAGTATTTTTTTTTTTTGTTAGTTTTTTTTGTGAGCACTGTCGTTTAGTTTTCGAAACCTTAATATAATTTTTAAGTTTACGTCATTAAATTGTTTTATAAAATGTGTTGTAATTTTAAGTAAGTAAGATTCAACAGCTTTTTTATGTGACCTCTACAAAAGCTTACACGTGGGTGGGGTAAAAAGGACTAAGTGAACCTCTTTACCCTGGCGTATGTGTAAACAAAGAAAGATAGTAATTTAAGTCAAAATCAGCAATTTTACAAGAGTTAAGAAGCATAGTTATACCAACTCTGCTCCTGAACATTTCTGACAAAATACCAGATCAAGGTTATATACAGTGTTATCTTCGTAAAAAATGTAGCCATGAAATTTGTATTTTGCGTAGGTTGGATAATGTAGCTATTATTTTGTTAAATCCATTCAAAATTAAAAATAAGTAAGAGTAAGACTGTTTGCTACTTGGCCGTCTCAGTTTAATCCGCCTATTGGCCAAAAAGGACCAGATGACAAATTTTTGAGAAACAGCAAGAAACACATTTTTACAATAATGAATTAGCAGGGACTTTTACTGAGCAATTAGCCGTAGTTTGTTTGATATGTGTTATAATTAGTTTGGTTATCACAATTTAATTGCTCAAAGCCATATTGGACCTTTGAGTCCCCCACCCTTCTCTATATTATTTTAAAAACACCTGGTTCTAAAATGTATATGTTAGAAACACTATTATCAGTACGTGTAAATTATACCAATTTTGAACAATATACTAAATTTGTCTTTTTGCCAATATTTGTTATATGTTATAATTAATTTGAATTAAATTATTATATTTGACTATGTATTGCGACTTAGTAATTTTTTTTCAGAGTTAAAATTGTTATTGATCTTCTTTTACGAGTGGAAACCATTTTTAGCATTTTTAAAAACGCTATTCACAGCATTTTTACTTATATTTAAATTTTAATTAAAATTAATATTAACTTATTCAGACAAATAATTACCATAATGGAATAATTAGAAAAATATGTACAATAATTAATGTATGACTTCAATGAATTAGAAATCAGAAATCGTTATTAGGCAAGATTGAATTGTGTGACCTATATTTCAAAGTCATTTAACGAAATGCAAATATAATTACACAATTTTGAGCATTAACTTTGATAATCTCTTTAGATTATAAAAATAATTGTTATATGCGATGATAAACATTGTTATGGATCACTTTTAATTTGTTGAAATTAAACTTGTCAGATATGTAAGTATGAAAATATTTTTTTCTAAATTTTCACATATTTTTAGATGTCAATTTCAATTTTTTTTCAAATTGTAGATAATATCCCATTTAATTAAGCAAGTAATACTTATGTAATTATACTATGTAATTTACCTACAGAATTATTTATAGAAATCTTATATTGAAATGCCTTTGCTGGATTATAAATGTAGGTAATTTTTCACATGTTTTGAAAGTTTGATAAAAACAATAAATTATGGAAACACCCGTGAAGCAGAACTGAGTTTCAATATAATAATATTCTATCATAAAAATTATCACCATTCGAAAAACCCAATATTTTATATTTAAGATCATAAAACAAAGCACACAACTTTTAATTTGATGTTCAAATATTATGTGTTAAAATTATATAGTATTAACATAGGTGTAATGAATTTTTGGATAAAATATTATTATCATATAGGTGCATTTATAGAAATAAGCAAATGTGTATTACCAATTTCATCAGGAAAAATTTAAATATTAATAAACGTAGAAAAAAACAAATTGATGAAACTGATTTTGCTGCCCAATGTATTCCCAATTATTATTTTATAATTTATGCTTTTTAAATTAAATGTAGATTAATATTTCATAAAATTTTTACAAGATTTTTTTGGCAAGAAAAATTTAGCATTCACTTTATTTTAGTCTCGATGAAATGTTTCTGAATGACAATTAGGTATTTTATTAAAAAAGTTTTAATGAAGTTTTTTTTTAAATTTTGAAACGTGAATAACTCTAACTTGATTGAAAAAATTTATCCGAACAAGTATATTTTCTGTAAATTGGTTGGCTACATATATATTGAAATTGTATAGTTTGAATATTTTTTAAGTAGAATTTTGTTTAAGCATTTTTATTCTTTAAAGATATGAATTATTATATATATTTATGACAAGTTACCAGTGGCAAATAAAGCATTACTTTATAAAAAGAATCTGAGAAAGTTTTTGAAACCTCTTAAAACCTCTACAAATCATTTAATGCTTCATTAGTTTTTACATTTAGAAAATGATATTAATTTTCCTGATACGCTTATCAAATTATCACTTCCATACGTGCTTTTCAATGATTCAATTTTATATTTTTTTCTAAAACTGATAATTTAAAATTACTACAGTTACTTTAAAAAACTAATAATAAATATGTATTTGAAATATTGTAAATAAAAATTAAAATAATTAATTTTGAAAACACACTATTTATATGCAATTTTGTAATTTTTGAGAACTTTATTTATAAAGACATAGTTTGGTATATTAGTTCCAGCTTTTATGCAATTGTTTATTTTAACTTTTGATTTGTAAAAGTTTGTTCAATTTATAAATAATATATGACAAAATTATAAAAAATATTTCGTACAGCGACAACACTCTAAAATTTTTCAATAAAAATTATTTTAATTTGTCGTTTTTGCGAAGGCATTTTACAAATCATTCTGCTAGAGTCTAGGTAATTGGCTATTATTGATAAAAGTATACAATACTGAATAAGCCGTCCATATTATTTACTGATTTTTAGACCTAACTAAATGTTTTGTTTTCCTTTGTTTTAAATTTTTTATAAAATTTTTGATACAAATGTTAATCAAGTAGTGTTAGATAATTTTGCTTAAAATACAATAAAAAACTAGCTGTAAGTGGAATTCTGTCTTGAGGCAATTATGGCATCGTGCCTTAAGGCAAATTGCTGGAACTTCCCGTACCGCAATTCAAAATTTGAGTAATTGAAAATATTCAATAATGATAATCAATAAAAGTTGATCAATGATTTGAAACTTTTAATAGAATTTCGAACCATATTAAATCATTCTATCTTAAATCATTTATTTTGAAATACTTTTGAAATTGTGAACTTTTTTTTAGTTTTACGTAGTGCTTTAACTGCATAAAGACCAAATATCAAAGCGCGTATGCGCCGCGTTGCCATTTAGTCAATTCAAATAAAATGTTTTTTGAATTATTCAAATCGGACGCTCCGTTCTCTTAAAAACTGAGTTACCGTTTTCGGCACTTTTGCCCCGCATCTTCGGAACGGCTAGACCTGCCTTCGCCCAAAACTAATCAGCACGTGTCTGTATCAATACGAATCGAATGTTTTTTGAATTATTCAAATTGGTTGATCCGTGTTCCCGAAATCGTCGACGAAAATTTGTATCCGAAGATACATACATACACATACACACACACATACATCAATTTTTTCTAAGGTATGCTAAAATGTTCAGAAGGTTTTGAAACGTAAAGATCTATAAAATTTTCATTTTCGTTTTTTTGCGATTACTATAACTTGCCCTAAGGAAAGTTAAATATAATTTTTAAATGGACGTAAAGTGAAGTTGCTTGAAACAAACCATGCTCTGAAAATCTAATACAAAATAGCTGTCATGGGAGTTAACTTCTGATATAAACATTTCAACTAGTTGATGGTTTCAGAGCAGTATCAGGACAATTAGCAATTAGTGATTTAAACTAATCGCTGTCACAAATTACAGCTATATTACAGACATTTTTGTACATACCTTGTTGACTTCACTGAATTTCATTTCATCATGCATACTATATACATACATATATAATAATGGGTAGTGCTGCCCTAGGGCAGGTCCGTGAGCTGAGTTAAACTCCAACTCGATTCAGGGAAGAAGTAGTGTGAGAGTATTTCCCATTTCCATTTCACACCGCAGTACCCGAGATGGGCTTATTTTCAATTGGAAACATATTTTAATCTATATTTTCAATTAAAAATGGACATCGCGCTGCCCGATGTCAGATTGCCAGAGCGGGGAATCGAACGCGCGACCCTGTCCATACAAAGTCAACGCGTTAACGATCTTGGCTACGGCTATGTATATATATATATATATATATATATACATTTACATATACATTTACATATATATTTGTTTGACCGTAAAATATGCTCTTGTGCATTTGCAGCCAAATATTCAACTGTTAAAAAGAACAAAATCCTGAAGTAAAATAACTATTGTTTATGTAAGCCTCGATACTACATGTGTGCGTGCGTTAAAAAGTAATAAAAAAAAACTTGTGAAATTTATTTACAAATTTGTAAAAATAAAAAAAATCATTGTTTATAACTTGTTCAATATTATTTCTAAATAAATATATATATATATATATATATATATATATATATATATATAACAAAATAAACCAAACCAGAAAAAAAACACACTAAATCAAACACTAAAAATGCATATTTAGCTGCATATATAGACAAACACACATAATGCTATATATGTTGTGTGTGTGCACTATTATATATTAATTTACGATGCTACAAATCAACTCGTTTATTGAATATAAATTTAATTACAATGCTTTAATTCGCCTCATTTGCTGACTAAATATAAATTCATTAACGATGCTCAAATTCAACTCATTCATTGATCTATCAAAAATTTATGCACACTGCTTAAATTCAACTCATTCGTTGATTTTATAAATTTATCTCATCTGTTGAATATAAATTTAATAACGATGTTCAAATTCAACTCATTAGTTGACTAAATATAAATTCATTTACGATTCTCAAGATAAACTCGTCTGTCGAATATAAATTCATTTACAATTATCAAATTGAATTCGTCTGCCGAATATATTGTCATTTACGATGCTAAACTTCGGCTCATTTGTTGACTAAATGAAAAGTTATTTACGATTCTCAAGCTCAACTTCTATTATAAATTTATGTATGATACCCAAATTAAATTCATTCGTTGACTAATTATGACTTGAACTTGTCCGTGAAATATAAAAATAATTACGATGTCCAAATTCAACTCGTTCATTATTTCCATAAAGTCAACTCGTTTGTTGAATAAAAATTTAATCACGATATCCAAACTCAACTCATTTGTTGAGTAAATGTTAATTTATTTACGATTCTCAAACTCAACTCGTCTGTTGAATACGAATTCATTTATCATGCTAAAATTCAACTCATTCGTTGACTAATTATTATAACTTGAAGTTGTCCGTGGAATATAAAATTAATTACGATGTTCAAATTCAACTCATTCGTTAATTAAATATAAATTCAACTCGTCTATTGAATAACAATTTAATCACGATGTCCAAACTCTACTCATTTGTTGAGTAAATGTTAATTTATTTACGATTCTCAAATTCAACTCGTCTGTTGAATACGTATTCATTTATCATGTTAAAATTCAACTCATTTGTTGATATATTATAAATTCATGCACGATGCTAAAATTCAACTCATTCGTTGACTAATTATAACTTGAAGCTGTCCGTGGAATATAAAATTAATTACGATGTTCAAATTCAACTCATTCGTTAATTGAATATAAATTCAACTCGTCTGTTGAATAACAATTTAATCACGATGTCCAAATTCAACTCATTTGTTGAGTAAATGTTAATTTATTTACGATTCTCAAACTCAACTCGTCTGTTGAATACGAATTCATTTATCATGCTAAAATTCAACTCATTCGTTGACTAATTATTATAACTTGAAGTTGTCCGTGGAATATAAAATTAATTACGATGTTCAAATTCAACTCATTCGTTAATTGAATATAAATTCAACTCGTCTGTTGAATAACAATTTAATCACGATGTCCAAACTCAACTCATTCTCAAATTCAACTCGTCTGTTGAATACGAATTCATTTATCATGCTAAAATTCAACTCATTCGTTGACTAATTATTATAACTTGAAGTTGTCCGTGGAATATAAAATTAATTACGATGTTCAAATTCAACTCATTCGTTAATTGAATATAAATTCAACTCGTCTGTTGAATAACAATTTAATCACGATGTCCAAACTCAACTCATTCTCAAATTCTACTCGTCTGTTGAATACGAATTCATTTATCATGCTAAAATTCAACTCATTCGTTGACTAATTATTATAACTTGAAGTTGTCCGTGGAATATAAAATTAATTACGATGTTCAAATTCAACTCATTCGTTAATTGAATATAAATTCAACTCGTCTGTTGAATAACAATTTAATCACGATGTCCAAACTCAACTCATTCTCAAATTCAACTCGTCTGTTGAATACGAATTCATTTATCATGCTAAAATTCAACTCATTCGTTGACTAATTATTATAACTTGAAGTTGTCCGTGGAATATAAAATTAATTACGATGTTCAAATTCAACTCATTCGTTAATTGAATATAAATTCAACTCGTCTGTTGAATAACAATTTAATCACGATGTCCAAACTCAACTCATTCTCAAATTCAACTCGTCTGTTGAATACGAATTCATTTATCATGCTAAAATTCAACTCATTCGTTGACTAATTATTATAACTTGAAGTTGTCCGTGGAATATAAAATTAATTACGATGTTCAAATTCAACTCATTCGTTAATTGAATATAAATTCAACTCGTCTGTTGAATAACAATTTAATCACGATGTCCAAACTCAACTCATTCTCAAATTCAACTCGTCTGTTGAATACGAATTCATTTATCATGCTAAAATTCAACTCATTCGTTGACTAATTATTATAACTTGAAGTTGTCCGTGGAATATAAAATTAATTACGATGTTCAAATTCAACTCATTCGTTAATTGAATATAAATTCAACTCGTCTGTTGAATAACAATTTAATCACGATGTCCAAACTCAACTCATTCTCAAATTCAACTCGTCTGTTGAATACGAATTCATTTATCATGCTAAAATTCAACTCATTTGTTGATCTATTATAAATTCATGCACGATGCTAAAATTCAACTCTTTCGTTGTCTAATTATAACTTGAAGTTGACCGTTGAACTATAAATTCAACTCGTCTGTTGAATAAAAATTTAATCACGATGTCCAAACTCTACTCATTTGTTGAGTAAATGTTAATTTATTCACGATTCTCAAACTTAACTCATCTGTTGAATACGAATTCATTTATCATGCTAAAATTCAACTCATTTGTTGATATATTATAAATTCATGCACGATGCTAAAATTCAACTCATTCGTTGACTAATTATAACTTGAAATTGTCTGTGGAATATCAAATTAATTATGATGTAAAAATTCAACACATTCGTGAATTAACTATAAATTCAACTCGTCTGTTGAATGAAAATTTAATCACGATGTCCAACAAATTCAACTCATTTATTAAGTAAATGTGGATTTATTTACGATTTTCAAACTCAAATCGTCTGTTGAATAAGAATTCATTGACGTTGCTCAAACTCGACTTGTCTGTTGAATACGAATTCATTCATCATGCTAAAATTCAGCTCATTTGTTGATCTATTATAAATTCATGCACTAGTATTTACTAAATAATTTAAATGTGATATAAAAAAATTAGAATTGTTTAATCAGAATTACTGAGTAAATTGTTTTGGATCTTGAACAAGATTTGGAACAGACAGGTATTATAACTGTGTGTATAATTAGGTAAGATCCGTAGGATAGAATTAAATAAAGCTATTTATTATATGAAAAGATACTGTAACTTTTTACCTATTTCTTTGTACATTTAACAAATTTTCAATTATCGTGCTTGTATAGTTGATGTTTTGAGTCAAAATTTGGGAGGTGGTTGGATCTTGAATAATATCGCTGAATTTAATATTGGTCGTTGGTAATATTGCTGAGTAATGTATATTCTCTAAATTAATCAAAAGTATGGGCTCTTGTTGCAAAGTTGTATTATAATAATCTGCAGTTGAATGTCGGTGAGCAGTGACAATAAGTAGATCGATTGTTGTGTGGTTTGTGAAAATAACTATATCACGATTCAGAGCTCTAGCTAAATAGTATGGCGTGACGGTATAGGCCCATTTCCCGTCACTTGCATGTAATTTCATTTGAGTTTGCAAATTCATGTGCCGATAACAACTTGTTGTAAATGGACAACAATCACATACCAATTCACGGCATGTGAAAAATTGAGAGTATGAAACGAAAAGTGAACGCATTTCATCGTCGTGAAGTATTTGGTACACACATAGTAGCCTCACAATTTTTGACAATTGCTCATCGCCGCAAATAATGCGTGAAACTGCGTCATAAAAACAATTGCCGCGTCCGGTGGTGGTGATAATTCTAAGGTAATTTTTAAAGGCTTTGTGAAAGTGCTTGTACTCATTTTTATTCTCTATAGTACACGACGTTCTTATGTTATTGCAGTTAATGGATGGGTTGAAAATAAGTTTCGAATTTCAGTAATAAAATCGTTTTCCTTTGAAAATAATACAGCTATATTACATACATTTTTGTACATACCTTGTTGACTTCACTGAATTTCAATTTATTTATTCATTAATTAGTGATTAATTAATAATTTATTTGCGATCCTAAAATTCATTTCATCATGCATACACTAAATACATATATACATACATATAAATATATATATATATATATATATATATATATATATATCTTTGTTTGACCGAGAAATATACTCTTGTGCATTTGCAGCCAAATATTCAATTGTTAAAAAGAACAAAATCCTAATGTAAAATAACTATTGTTTATGTAAGCTTCGATACTACATGTGTGCGTTCAACTTAAAAAGTAATAAAAAATACTTGTGAAATTTATTTACAAATTTTTAAAAATTAAAAAAACATTGTTTATAACAAATTTAATATTATATATATATATAATATATTAAACCAAACCAGAAAAAAACACACTAAATCAAACATTAAAAATGCGTGTTTAGCTGCATATAGAGACAAACACACATAATACTATAAATTGTGTGTTTGCATTATTATATATTAATTTACGATGCTACAAATCAACTCATTTATTGAATATAAATTTAATTACAATGCTCTAATTTGCCTCATTTGCTGAATAAATATCAATTCATTTACGATTCTCAAGATCACCTCGTCTGTTGAATATGAATTCATTTACAATGATCAAATTGAGTTCGTCTGCCGAATATATTTTCATTTACGATGCTAAAATTCAGCTCATTTGTTGGCTAAATAAAAATTTATTTACGATTCTCAAGCTCAACTTCTATTATACATTTATGTACGATACCCAACTTAAATTCATTCGTTGACTAATTATGACTTGAACTTGTCCGTGGAATATAAAAATAATTACGATGTCCAAATTCACCTCGTTCATTATTTTTATAAAGTCAACTCGTTTGTTGAATAAAAATTTAATCACGATGTCCAAACTCAAGTCATTTGTTGAGTAAATGTTAATTTATTTACGATTCTCAAATTCAACTCGTCTGTTGAATACGAATTCATTTATCATGCTAAAATTCAACTCATTTGTTGATATATTATAAATTCATGCACGATGCTAAAATTCAACTCATTCGTTGACTAATTATAACTTGAAGCTGTCCGTGGAATATAAAATAAATTACGATGTTCAAATTCAACTCATTCGTTAATTAACCATAAATGCAAGTCGTCTGTTGAATAAAAATTTAATCACGATGTCCAAATTCAACTCATTTGTTGAGTAAATGTTAATTTATTTACGATTTTCAAACTCAACTCGTCTGTTGAATACGAATTCATTTATCATGCTAAAATTCAACTCATTCGTTGACTAATTATTATAACTTGAAGTTGTCCGTGGAATATAAAATTAATTACGATGTTCAAATTCAACTCATTCGTTAATTGAATATAAATTCAACTCGTCTGTTGAATAACAATTTAATCACGATGTCCAAACTCAACTCATTCTCAAATTCAACTCGTCTGTTGAATACGAATTCATTTATCATGCTAAAATTCAACTCATTTGTTGATATATTATAAATTCATGCGCGATGCTTATATTCAACTCATTCGTTGACTAGTTATAACTTGTAGTTGTCCGTGGAATATAAAATTAATTACGATGTTCAAATTCAACTCATTTGTTAATTAACTATAAATTCAACTCGTCTGTTGAATAAAAATTTAATCACGATGTCTAAATTCAACTCGTTCATTATTTTTATAAAGTCAACTCGTTTGTTGAATAAAAATTTAATCACGATGTACAAATTCAACTCATTTGTTGAGTAAATGTTAAATTATTCACGATTCTCAAACTCAACTCGTCTGTTGAATACGAATTCATTTATCATGCTAAAATTCAACTCATTTGTTGATATATTATAAATTCATGCACGATGCTAAAATTCAACTCAATCGTTGACTAATTATTATAACTTGAAGTTGTCCGTGGAATATAAAATTAATTACGATGTTCAAATTCAACTCATTCGTTAATTAAATATAAATTCAACTCGTCTGTTGAATAACAATTTAATCACGATGTCCAAACTCAACTCATTTGGTGAGTAAATGTTATTTTATTTACGATTCTCAAATTCAACTCGTCTGTTGAATACGAATTCATTTATCATGCTAAAATTCAACTCATTTGTTGATATATTATAAATTCATGCGCGATGCTAGAATTCAAATCATTCGTTGACTAATTATAACTTGAAGTTGTTCGTGGAATATAAAATGAGTTACGATGTTCAAATTCAACTCATTTGTTAATTAAATATAAATTCAACTCGTCTGTTGAATAACAATTTAATCACGATGTCTAAATTCAACTCGTTCATTATTTTTATAAAGTCAACTCGTTTGTTGGATAAAAATTTAATTACGATGTCCAAATTCAACTCATTTGTTGAGTAAATGTTAATTTATTTACGATTCTCAAACTCAACTTGTCTGTTGAATACGAATTCATTTATCATGCTAAAATTCAACTCATTTGTTGATATATTATAAATTCATGCACGATGCTAAAATTCAACTCATTCGTTGACTAATTATAACTTGAAGTTGTCCGTGGAATATAAAATTAATTACGATGTTCAAATTCAACTCATTTGTTGACTAATTATAACTTGAAGTTGTCCGTGAAATATAAAATTAATTACGATGTTCAAATTCAACTCATTTGTTAATTAACTATAAATTCAACTCGTCTGTTGAATAAAAATTTAATCACGATGTCTAAATTCAACTCGTTCATTATTTTTATAAAGTCAACTCGTTTGTTGAATAAAAATTTAATCA
Organism: Ctenocephalides felis; assembly: GCF_003426905.1. Taxonomy (NCBI): domain Eukaryota; kingdom Metazoa; phylum Arthropoda; class Insecta; order Siphonaptera; family Pulicidae; genus Ctenocephalides; species Ctenocephalides felis. The sequence continues at coordinate 21,387 of NW_020538976.1, forward strand.
CGATGTCCAAATTCAACTCATTTGTTGAGTAAATGTTAATTTATTTACGATTCTCAAACTCAAATTGTGTGTTGAATACGAATTCATTTATCATGCTAAAATTCAACTCATTTGTTGATATATTATAAATTCATGCACGATGCTAAAATTCAACTCATTCGTTGACTAATTATAACTTGAAGTTGTCCGTGGAATATAAAATTAATTACGATGTTCAAATTCAACTCATTCGTTAATTAAATATAAATTCAACTCGTCTGTTGAATAACAATTTAATCACGATGTCCAAACTCAACTCATTTGCTGAGTAAATGTTAATTTGTTTACGGTTCTCAAATTCAACTCGTCTGTTGAATACGAATTCATTTATCATGCTAAAATTCAACTCATTTGTTGATATATTATAAATTCATGCACGATGCTAAAATTCAACTCATTCTTTAACTAATTATAACTTGAAGTTGTCCGTGGAATATAAAATTAATTACGATGTTCAAATTCAACTCATTTGTTAATTAACAATAAATTCAACTCGTCTGTTGAATAAAAATTTAATCACGATGTCTAAATTCAACTCGTTCATTATTTTTATAAAATCAACTCGTTTGTTGAATACAAATTTAATCACGATGTCCAAACTCAACTCATTTGGTGAGTAAATGTTATTTTATTTACGATTCTCAAATTCAACTCGTCTGTTGAATACGAATTCATTTATCATGCTAAAATTCAACTCATTTGTTGATATATTATAAATTCATGCGCGATGCTAAAATTCAACTCATTCGTTGACTAATTATAACTTGAAGTTGTCCGTGGAATATAAAATGAGTTACGATGTTCAAATTCAACTCATTTGTTAATTAACTATAAATTCAACTCGTCTGTTGAATAAAAATTTAATCACGATGTCTAAATTCAACTAGTTCATTATTTTTGTAAAGTCAACTCGTTTGTTGAATAAAAATTTAATCACGATGTCCAAATTCAACTCATTTGTTGAGTAAATGTTAATTTATTTACGATTCTCAAACTCAACTCATCTGTTGAATACGAATTCATTTATCATGCTAAAATTCAACTAATTTGTTGATCTATTATAAATTCATGCACGATGCTAAAATTCAACTCATTCGTTGACTAATTATAACTTGAAGTTGTCCGTGGAATATAAAATTAATTACGATGTTCAAATTCAACTCATTCGTTAATTAACTATAAATTCAACTCGTCTGTTGAATAAAAATTTAATCACGATGTCCAAATTCAACACATTTGTTGAGCAAATGTTAAATTATTCACGATTCTCAAACTCAACTCGTCTGTTGAATACGAATTCATTTATCATGCTAAAATTCAACTCATTTGTTGATATATTATAAATTCATGCACGATGCTAAAATTCAACTCATTCGTTGACTAATTATAACTTGAAGTTGTCCGTGAAATATAAAATTAATTACGATGTTCAAATTTAACTCATGCGTTAATTAAATATAAATTCAACTCGTCTGTTGAATAACAATTTAATCACGATGTCCAAATTCAACTCGTTCATCATTTTTATAAAGTCAACTCGTTTGTTGAATAAAAATTTAATCACGATGTCCAAACTCAACTCATTTGTTGAGTAAATGTTAATTTATTTACGATTCTCAAACTGAACTCGTCTGTTGAATACGAATTCATTTATCATGCTAAAATTCATCTCATTTGTTGATCTATTATTAATTCATGCACGATGATAAAATTCAACTCATTCGTTGACTATTTATAACTTGAACTTGTCTGTGGAATGTAAAATTAATTACGATGCTCAAATTCAACTTGTTCGTTATTTAATTATAAATTCAAGTCGTCTGTTGAATAAAAGTCTAATCACGATGTCCAAATTCAACTCATTCCAGAGCGATTAAATTTATATTCAATTGTTATTGCAAAACTACTCATATATATATATATATATATATATATATATATATTAAAAATAATTCAAAATTATTTTTAAAATAAAATGTTTTTAGTTTTGTGTGTTTCCTTTCTGGTCCTAACTTCTTAAGCTGCTGTTATTTAGACTATTTTGCTGCAAATCGATATTCCAAGAATATGTTAGAACACTATATACTTTTTATTATACTATTTACTTTACTTTTAATCGTAAATGTATAAATATATATATATATATATATATATATATATATATATATATATATATGCATATGCATATGCGTAACTAACTCGGTAAAATTTTTTTTAACGTGTAAAGTAATTCTAGGTAAATCACGACGCTAAATTTAAACCAAATCTTCAGGCATTCAGTGAAGTCAGCTACTAAGCAACAAGTGACAAAAGCAAAAGTAAGGCAATTCGGTAGGATCCTGTAAAAGTAAATTGTTATTTAAATGTAACACCAAACGTAAAATGTTCACCATGCGGATACTCCAGCGGTATTTCAGCACGCAAGATAACTTGATTCAATCATGTTCATTGTTTAATCCGAATTACTAAGTAAATTGTTTTTGATCTTCAGCAAGATTTCGAACAGGCAGGTATTATAACTGTGTGTATAATTAGGTAAGATAGCGTAGGATAGAAATAAATAAAGCTATTTATTTTATGAAAAGATACTGTAACTTTTCACCTATTTCTTCGGACATTTAACAAATTTTCAATTATCGTGCTTGTATAGTTGATGTTTTGAGTCAAAATTTGGGAGATGGTTGGATCTTGAATAATATCGCTGAATTTAATATTGGTCGTTGGTAATATTGCTGAGTAATGCATATTCTCTAAATTAATTAAAAGTATGGGCTCTTGTTGCAGAGTTGTATTATAATAATCTGCAGTTGAATGTCGGTGAACAGTGACAATAAGTAGACCGATTGTTGTGTGGTTTGTGAAAACAACTATATCACGATTCAGAGCTCTAGCTAAATAGTATGGCGTGACGGTATAGGCCCATTTCCCGTCACTTGCATGTAATCTTATTTGAGTTTGCAAATTCATGTGCCGATAACAACTTGTTGTAAATGGACAACAATCACATACCAATTCACGGCATGTGAAAAATTGAGAGTATGAGACGAAAGGTGAACGCATTTCATCGTCGTGAACTATTTGGTACACACATAGTAGTCTCACAATTTTTGACAATTGCTCATCGCCACAAATATTGCGTGAAACTGCGTCATAAAAACAATTGCCGCGTCCGGTGGTTGTGATAATTCTAAAGTAATTTTTAAAGGCTTTGTGAAAGTGCTTGTACCCGTTTTTATTCTCTATAGTACACGACGTTCTTATGTTATTGTAGTTAATTATTGGATGGGTTGAAAATAAGTTTCGAATTTCAATAATAAAATCGTTTTCCTTAGAAAATAATAACTTAAGCTCTGCTATAAGTCTCGCGTCGTTGAAATTAGAAGTAGTTAGCGATACTACATTTCGAAGAATTAGTTCTGTGCGTTCTAAAGAAGTAAACTCAGTGACAGCAATATTAGTGTTATTACTACAAATTGTAGGCGTTTTAGTAGTTCTTGCACTCGTTTTTTTATTTGTAGTAGCAGTGGTAGTAATATGAGAGGCAACATTAGCATCGTCAACAGTCGTAATTGTCATAGAAGCGTTCTCGGAATTGTTAACATTATTAAGGGTTATGTCTATATTAGTTGAGTCAAAAATAGCATCCACATTGGCGGGTATTAACATCGTATTAATAAAGCAATTGTTATGCAAAATTGCGTATATCGGCTTATGGTAACTGAAATACGTTTCGTATACGCCGGCTTGTAAATTATCAATATTACTAAAAACGACGTCTATTTGGGTGTTTAAACTTGTTGTTATGTCATTTTTCGCTAACATAGTTTGCAAATTATACTTTCGTAAATAATTTATTAAATAGTTATTCTTATCACAAGCGCCATTAATAATGTTGAAATTAAAATCGCCTATAAATATGATTTTAGTGTTATCTGAAAGTTGCCTGATAACGTTTGAAAATGCAGCTTCAAACATCAATCTATTGACATTTGGAGTTTTGTATCCCGTTACAATAAAATTATCATTCGAACTAATCAGAATTAATTCGATAGAAGCTTTCTCATTGAACCTATATTCGGCTGTTATAAATTTTGCCAATAAATTATTTTTTGAGTAAACAATAAAACCTCTACTTTTGTCACTAATATCTGACCTGAATATTATTTTAAAATTTTCTATATCCAATTTATCGTTCGATTTGGATAGTGTTTCACTAAAACATAATATATCTGCACGATGAAACCACTTATCTTGAATAATGTGAGCCAGTTTATTGTTGAGGGTTCCGACATTATGATAAATTATTTTTAATGTCGCCTCATTCTTTAAATCATTATAGGATAATTGTAATTGCTTTGTTTGCCTTAGACGTTTTAACTCATCCAGAGCCGGATTCTTGTCGATGCCTCCCAACCTTTTACTTGAATTATTCTTAATATGAAACCTTCCCAAGATATATAGTCCATTTAAATTCGTAACGCGGCTAAGAGCAACATATTGCATTTGTATAATTCGCCTTTCCGTCTTTGTGTAATCAAGGCAAATCTTTTCGTATGTTTGCCCCTGACTTTTATGAATTGTGATAGCTTCCGCAATTATGACCGGAAATTGATTTCTCACAATATGATATTTTTCTTCATCGGTGGAGTTAATGCGCAGAGCCAATTTCCTTATAGGTGTCAAATTATTTTCAATTTCGCCATTCAACATATATTCCCTGTGAATACTTCTGGCCTTTTTACCCACTCTCGAAAGCTGAAAATCTAGCCATAAAATTTCTGGAGTTTTATTCGTCTTATCGAAAGTGATGTGTTTCAAAATACCGCAAGCGCCATTTACAAGTCCGTCAACAACATCGATATTACTTGTAAGCATATACTTTATATCAATTTTTAAATCAATGGTCTCCTCCAATCTGATGTCGTTTTTATTGCCTTTTCTTAAAGAATTTAAAATTAGTTTTCTACTTTGTTCATTGATAAAAGTTTTTGAAAAGATATGATCGGCTGTCGAGATTATTAACGGATTTTTATTTTGTTCAATTTTCAATTTATTGTATGCTGCAACGTTGTCATTTGTTCCGTACAACCATATTGCTGTTTCCGGAACCTCTTCTCGTTCAACTTCTCTGGTCCTTATTAATGTTAAATCAACTTCTGTCATTTTATTTTCCGATAAATTATTTAATGCATTGATAAATGCTAAATTGTCTTTTTGCCTCATTATCTCTGTCAATTCAAAAAAGTCAAATGTATTCCACAAAGGATTAACATCAAAGAATGGAGCCATTTCATTGTGACGTGACACTTCGTATACCGGTTTATCTTTTACCGGTGGCAATTGTTTCAAATCGCCAACTGCTAATAGAGATACTCCACCAAAAGGTTCATTGAGACCTTTTATTTGCCGCAATCTAGTATCAATACGAGTTAGCATCGTGCAACTTACCATCGATATCTCATCAATAATTAAGAGTTGAACTTTTGCTAATTGTTCGCGTATTGTATTAGCTACGTCACTCGATAGTTCAGCTAAATTTACTCCAAATAGTCTGCAAGGTAATGCAAACGCGGAATGCAACGTTACGCCATTGATGAGGAAAGCAGCTTTTCCTGACGGAGCACACAGCAGCACCACTATTTTATCTAAATCTCCACCGGGTAGACTGTCGAAATAACTTGTTATCAGTTGGTATAATGTATTTATAACCATACTTTTACCCACGCCGGCTGATCCGCTTAAGAATATTTTAAATGGTATTTTGCCTATTTTGAACAATTTAAATATATGCATAACAAACTCCCGCTGCTTAATATTTAATTGCAGCATCATTTCAAACAATTGATTTTGGGAAACCCTAGTGGGGCACGCATATCGACTGTTTGTTGAGGTCGTTTTTGTTTTGTTATTTGTTGTTTTATTTCCCTCTTGTTGTAATATATCAATGTTGTTACTAAATGAATTTTGATCTATATGTTCATCATCATAATGAAGTTGTTCGAGTTCAATTAATTTTAGTGCATCGTCTAAAGTTTCGTCACTTATAATAGCAAATTTACGTTGGTTATCTTCAATTATTCTTTTATGATCGATAAAAACTTGTTCAAAGTTAACATTTTCCACTTCTTGCAGCTCATTTCGCCAAGGCATGAATAACAATATTTTTTCTCTATAATAATTGGCTGGGTCTTGATATAATTTATATCTTGTATATCTTATTATAGCAGACTTTTGGCGGCTTATTATTTCTATTTCCTCATCATTGATGTCAATGTCGTCTTCAATATCCAATGATTTTTTTTTTCTATTTTCATAATTTGCAGCGTAGTCAGCTAGACATACGTATTCTAAACTTTCAACGCGTTTACTATATTTACTGAATAAATCTTCTACATATATTTCAGTTGAATCCTTGTTTAATTGTTTTAAAGTGTCGATCGACTTCAACATTGACACTCGTTCAGTCGTTGGCCGAGTATTTATAAAGATTGTCTTTCTACTCTGTTTTGACAAAGACAACGAAAGAACGTGGTATGCGGCTTCTTGTGCTGACATTAAATTACTATTTAAAAATACGTTAGTTACAGCACAAAATTTTTCCTTGATACTTTTATTATTGTTGTCACAATCCATGGCTGCTTCTCGTAAAAGCTTGGATAGTCCTCCCTCTATCTTACTAATATAATTAGTAACATAGCTTATTACCGCATATTCATCTAATATAATCTGAAGATCCATATTGGACTCGAACAATTTTAGTATATTGGAATTATAAGCGTTGACAGCTACTTCCAGGCTAGATCTTTTCAAAAATACGCGCTTCTGTTTTAATGAACTCCGAATTGACAATATATATTCAGTTTCGTTCATTCCTAATTCCTTTAGAATATCTTCGTAACTCATATATTTATTCTCTCTATACAATTTATTCATTAGATCGCGTATGGTTTTATATTGTTTTGGGGCTTGTTCATCTTTACTTAGCGGCTCTAATATCATTGTCTTTTTCATAACGGGATATGGAATGTGGAAACGACATTCCTTGTTTCGTTGTCCTTTATAACATGTCCTTCCATGTTTATGTATTTGCAATTTGACATATGGATTTTCTGAATCATTTTTACACGTAATGAATCTATCAATAAAATCTATGAATGTGTTATTATTGCTTTCATTGCAATTTGAATCATATTTCGGTGCATTATTTAACCATAATAATATATGCTCGTGCGGGCTGCCGCGCTGTTGGAACTCGACTCGTTCGTAGCTGTCTATAACCTCATACTCGCCAAAAATACTGTTTGCTTGTCGCAACATCCACATAAATTTGTTGACTTTGTAGTCAAAATATCTCGAGCAAGTAACTGGATCGTTTCTAATCAGTGTGGTTTTCGTATTGTGATCCAACGCGTACGCTTCACGTAGAGATATATTTTTATTGTATTCGCTGTATTTCATCAACGTTTTCAATAATTCTGGCCATTGTGACTCCGCAGCAGATAAAGTTAAAAAGAAAGTGGGCCGGCCCAACTGACGAATCATAGCTAATAATTTTTTTTTCTTATCTTCCCAAAATGCTGGCGACGATCTAATGTTTTTTAAAAACCTATAACCATCATCAAACTTTACTAAATCGTTTATAAAATTGCTATCTATAGCATCTGAAGCAACAATTTTTTTAGCCAAATTTTTTTTTGACCGCCTTAAACATATATTGATGTTAGACATGCAGGCAATCTCCAGACTTTTTTTTGCCATAAATAAGATACGGGTCGGAATACATGATCGGCGGTCAAACCGTCTAACTTCTGAACGTGCGCGATCTTTATAAGATATTTTTTGAGATGAAAATGAATGACCACCAAATAATTTGGGAAAACATAATTCATCCAAATCATCCATTTTGTGCCAAGGCAACGGGTATTTGCTCTGTCCTGGAGCAATTATACTTATCTTTGAAGAATTGTCATGTGCCACATTAGTATTATTATCAATTAGCAAGACTTCGTCATTGTTAATTTGATTGAAATCAATTGTTGGTTGAGGTGGTGGATTATCATCTCCATCATTGGTCGATTCAGATAATTCATCTTCTAAAAGATCTTTATCATCCACAATAAAATTAACGTTTTCAACGCCGCTATCAAACATATCTAAATATTTTTGATCTACCTGAACATTATATTTTAAATATAGGGGTGTCGTAACTAAATACTTCAACGCCTCGCAAATTAATCCCGGTCTTACTGTTTCAAACATATAGTCGCTCTTATGACTGATATTTCGTTTTAATTTGATTTGGATAGTTTTCATTTGATTGAATTTTCTTGGAAGAACATTTAAGAGATCGTTGATTTGGATTGAAATATTAACCACGCTCCCTTTCAATCCTAATTGTGGATTTAAAGCATAAGGCTTTAAAGCACGTATCTGCATAAAATTTAATATTGGCGCTACCATTCGTTCCTCTAAATCTGTCAACCGTTTTAAGCATTCGGGTATTTTTGTAAATTGCAAATTGTTGCTGGTTGCCAATTTATAAACCTCACCACGATTAGCATATTTTTTACATGTAGTACAAATATATTCGCTTGGAAAGTTATATATGCGCGACATTAACTCTTCCGCATTTAATAGCGCGTGCATTTTTTTATTATTAATGGAATTAATTTTATTATAAAGAGAAGTTTCATTGAATTTTGAAACCGAATGCTTAAAGAACAGTCCCTCACAGCAACAGCAAATATATGAAGTAGTTTCGGCTCTTAAATGAATAAACTTTTGCTGCAGCTCTGCAAATGGATAAAATTTGTCAAATGTTTTTAATTGATTATATATGTTTTCACGATATTTTATGAAATCTAGTTCTCTGTTTTTTAATTTATGTTCGGCATTCTTCTTTAGTTCCTTTCTATATGCGACTTTATCGTGCCGTGATTTTCTCATTCGATCTATATTTTTAATTTTCTCGTTTGTACTGTAATGCGCAATGTTACGAGTCATTCTCATGCGTGAAATATTAGAACGTGCTTCATTTAATCTAAATTCTCTATTTTTGCGCAAAATCTTATTACGAAAAGTATTATTTTTATTTTCGTTTATTGAAAAATTTGGAGCTTGTCTTAACCTGTTGTTGCGTATCATATTTTTCTCGTTTTCACGAGTTCTATACAAAGATTTACGTCGTAAATGCATATTGCGCTCGATATTATTTTTCATTTCCTTTGTGCGATATGGTAATTTATGTCTTAAGTCACTATTTCGCCTGATATTTTTATAATTTTCGCTCGTCCTATATTCATAATTTTGTCGAAGAAGTCTATTACGCAGCTTATTTTTATTATTTTCTAACTGGTTATATGCATAATTTTGACGGAGAATTATATTCCGTTCGATATTTTTATTAATTTCAGATAGTTTATATTGACCCTGTCTTAAAAATTTCATACGCAACTCATTTCTCCTTCGCTCTCGATGAACATTATCTTCGCGCTTTCTTGCCATATATTCAGCCAATCTTATACTTTCGTTTTTCCTATATTCACGCATGCGTACTTTATTTTTATTTTTTTCATTAATTTTAAATATCTCATCATTTTTTCTCTTGATAGCTATACGTTTCCTATGCTTCTCATTTTCAAGCCGAGCGAAATTATTGTCACTATGTCTAGTTGTCGCTAAACGTATTCTATTACTTACCTTTTCCCTTCTCCTAAAGCTTTCGTCCTTGCGCAAATGCGCTATCCTATTTTTGTTTAGTTCTCCTTCGGATTTTCGGTATACCGAATCCGATCGCAATTTTTCTTTGCATATCCTTTGCTGCTCCTTCCTAGAAACTACATCTTTCTTTTTAACTGCATTTGCGGCATATAGTCGTTTATTATAGCTATTTTTAGTTTTAGCAGATTTACGCTTAGATTTCATTTTTGTTAACTTAATAAAACAAAATAATCAATTATTTTTATATGTTAGCATAACCAACTGAGATTTCACAATAAAAACAAAATATATTCAATTGAGCGCATGCGCAAACTGACTCGGATTACATGAATTGACTCGTAGTACATGAAGTGTATATAGCCTATCAATGTTGCTGAAAAAATGCAAATTTAATTCAATGTATGTACCAATATAAGGAATAAATTTTTATTTCTGTCTGTCTGTCTGAAAAAATGCAAATAGATCGCAATGACCACATCATTGTTTGGATTGAATTTTTTTTTTAATTTTGCGCTTCTGCCTTAAAGGTTCGATAAAGTTTCAAATATATATATATATATATATATATATATATATATATGATTTAGTAGTTAATTTTGATGTTGAAATATATGAGTGAGTTCTTGAGGGCGATACATCAAACAAAGAAACAATTTCTTTGTTTGATGTATCGCCCTCAAGAACTCACTCATATATATATATATATATATATATATATATATATATATATATAACGTCTGCAATTACCAAATGAAGTGTGTATTAAAAATCTGAGTGTTGTATTGTTTATATTTAACATTTAATATATATATATATACGTGGTCTGTTCAAAAAGTACCCGGAATTACTAATAATTAAATTTCGCGGGTCTGGAGTGTCTGATTGTCAAAATTTTTTTTTTATTGTGTTGGTATACATGCCCCTAAAGTATGATGAAATTTTCAGCTATATTCACTGTTTACTTTGTCTGTGGTAGTCGCTAAGGTTCGACGTGTTTTTCTGAGCTCGGCGATTTTTACAATGGAAGAATTGAAAAGTCAAAGAATTTGTATTAAATTTTGCGTAAAAAATGAAATAAAGTGTTGCAAAGTGCAAAAATTCACCAGATATGGCTCCGTGTGACTTTTTCCTATTCCCAAAGTTGAAGAGACCCATGAAAGGACGGCGGTTTTCCTCGATTGAAGAAAATCGCTGAGAGTGCTCAAGGACATATCAAAAAGTGAATATCAAGGGTGCTTCGAAAATTGGAAAAAACGCTGGCATAAGTGTATTATATCTGGGGGGGACTACTTTGAAGGGGACCACATTAATGTAGACGAATAAATAAATATTTTTTTGAAAAAACGAAAATTCCGGGTACATATATATATATATATATATATATATATATATATATATATATAACAAATGTATTCTGAGTGGCTAGAGAGATATTAATTTGGAAATGTGAACAAACATCTTTTTTTTGCACTAATTTATTAAATAATAATTTTACAAACGTTTCGAGACTAGGTTTGTCTCATCATCAGTGTGTTATAATTTAAAATCTAAAATATGGAAACCAAAATTAGCATTATGTGTTATCCGTTACAAGTCGTTCAATATTCTGTATACTGAACTCAAAATACTGCACATTGAACGACTTGTAACGGATAACGCATAATGCTAATTTAGTTTTCCATATTTTAGATTTAGCCTAGTCTCAAAACGTTTGTTAAATTATTATTTAATAAATTAGTGCGAAAAAGAGTGTTGTTTGTTAATATTTCCAAATCAATATATATATATATATATATATATATATATATATATATATATATAAGATAGAGCGGGGATTAAAGATGTTAAGATTTTAATATTCAATCTCTCAATTTTTTATAAAAAATGCAAAAAAATGTATGCAATCTATGTAACAACTATATTTTTTGTGCGCATCGGGAATTATTTGCACTATGGTTAAATTGAAGGGGTGGTCAGCCTTAGATAATTTTTTTTTAAATAAAATTCATGCTTTATCACGAGGTCAGAAACTTTATTATTCGATAATGCTATATAATATCTAGGCTATTTTAAGCCGGCTTTGAAATTTAAAATTTTGTATCGTATTGTTCAATATTATCATATGCGTTTTATATATAACTGTTAGTTAATTTTGCATTTTTTGTGTGAAAATTTCTGAACTGAATGTTTTCAAATAGATTATTATAAAAAATATTGAAACATTTAAAATTATTTGTATGAGTTATATTAGAACTGTAGTCAGAATGAAAATAAAATCTGAACTATTTTCGATATACCAAAAAAAAAAAAAAAAAAAAAAAAAAAAAAAAAAAAATGAGACAATTTTTTTTTTCCAAAATCGATTATTTTGTTAAGACAAGCAGAAAGTTCTTTGAATCATTTAAATCGGACGCTTAGTTCTCTCAAAAACTGCCATTTTTTACATATTTAGCTCCGTATCTTCAAAATGGCTGGGCCTTCCTTTGCCAAAAACTAATAAACACTTCTCCCAATCATTACTAATTGAATGTTTTTTAGATCATTCAAATCGGATACTCCGTTCTCTCAAAAATTCGATTTCTATTTTCTGCACTCTTTGCACCGTATCTCCGAAACGGCTGGACCTGCCTTTGCCAAAAACTAATCAGCTCTTTTCCCTATCAATAGAAATCGAATGTTTTTTGAACCATTCAAATCGGTTGATCCGTGCGCCCTAAAACGTGACTGGAAATTTGTATCCATACATACATACACACACACACACACACACACACACACACACACACACACACACATCCATTTTTTCTGGGGTATGCCAAAACGTTCAGAAACCTTCAAAACGTCGAGAAATGTAAAAATTTTCAATTCCGATTTTCGGCCCATTACAATAACTTACCCTACGGGAAGTTAAAAAAAAA
>NW_020538977.1:0-15599 GCF_003426905.1 Ctenocephalides felis
TTTTGATTGGTAAAATTGAAGTGATCGAAAAACTTCGTTCGGCGAGCTCATAAACAGTAAAGAGTAAATAAATTATTAATAATAATTACTTATAATTAATTATGATGTGAATTAGTGTGTAATTATTAATTAGTGTGGTCCAAATTAATTAACCTAAATTGCTGTTACTAATAATTGTTATTAATTATTTTGTGACTGGTTCAACAAAGTGCTTATCAAACGTTTTTATATCAAATGTATTGAAAATTTTCTACAGTACTCTGAGATTAATAATAATAATTATTGGTATAATTATTGGTATATTTAATTCGTTTATATTAATGACTATATAATAATTATTGTTTTAATTTATTTATAAATTACCATATTTCCAAAAATGTGATTTTTGTCTAATGTTCCTGAACAATTTTTCATTTTTCAAGGACAAATCAGTGCACGATTGTATCTTTATTAATATTTGTATTTTTATTATTTTTCTAGTATAAAATTACTCTAAAACGATTGATGAGTTTTTGTGTGGATCAAAATTGTATTTTGAGACCTGTTAATAAAATTGCATGTGTTTGAGTGTATTGAGTTAAATCAGTGGTAACTTTTAATTTTTTTCAATTGAAAAGAGTTTAGAAGATATTTGGAATACAAAATTGTATTTTTTTTTGTTAGCATTAAAAATATCGTAAGTGGTATATAAGATTTCAAGTGGTATTTATGTATTTGTCACTTCGATAAAAATTTTGCACGTGGTATTTTGTGGTATAAAATTATTTAGAGAATATTTACGTAATTTCAGAAAAATTTGGGTTACAAAATCGTGATTTTTGTTTACCAATAAGAATATCGTAAGTGGTATATTATATTTCAAACGGTATTTATATATCACTCTAATAAAAATATCACATTTTTTTTTAGTGGTATTTAGTGGTATACATTTTTCAGAAGATATTTACATAATTGTTTTGTGGTCGTTACAATTGTTCAGAACAAATTAGGGATACAAAAATGTAATTTTTTATTTTGTGGTATTTAGTGGTATAAATTGTTCAGAATACATTTACATAATTTGTTTCGTGGTAAATAATTCAGAACCGCGAATTTGGGATACAATATCGTAATTTTTTCTTACCATTAAAAATATCTTATGTGGTATATTATATTTCAAGTGGTATTTTTTGTCATTTTACTAAAAATATCACATGTGGTATTTTCTGGTATAAATTGTTCACAAGACATTTACATGTACATTGTTCTACCATAAAATTGTTCAGAAATCATAATTTTTTTTACCATTAAAATATTGTAAGTGGTATAATAAAAATTAAGTCGTATTTATATTTATTAGTGGTATTTTACACAAGTGGTAATAAATATTTTGAATTATTAGTTTTTTGAAGATCAAAATTTTATTATGTGACTTGTTATAAAATCGCACGTGGTATTTTGCGGTATAAATCGTCCAGTACACATAATTTTGCCTTACCATTAAGAATATCGTAAATGGTATTTTGTGGTATATTAGAAATTAAGTGGTGTTTAAATTTAGTCAGTGGATTTTTACACAAATGCTAACAATTATTTAAAATTGTATAGAAGTACACAATTGTGTTATTTTGTGGGTTTCAAAGACGTATTTTTTTTTTTTGTCACTCAAAACTTTATTCAAGTCAAAGACGTATGTGCCTTAATTGTAGATATAGAAAAACAAGTGTATTTTATGGTATAAAAATTTCTGATCAATTTTTAATTTACCAAGGGCAAAATAAATTGCGTCAATTGTTGAAGAGGATACTTAAGAAACTAATTTTTACTTTGTCAATTTAGTAAAAATATAAAAGTGGCATTTTCTGGTATACTACATTTCAAATGGTATTTATATATTTATTTAGTAGTACTTTATACAAGTGGTAATAAATATTTTAAATCATTAAAAATTCTACAGAAGTACACAACTGCTTTATTTTGTGGTTTTGCAAGACGTATATTTGCACTAATTGTGTGTACAGAAAAACAAATGGTATTTTATGGTATAAAATATCTGAAGCAATTTTTAATTTACACAACGACAAAACAAATTGCATATAGAACGATACTTGAAATAAAAAATCACATTTTTTACTTATCTTGTTATTTGTTTTTGCAAAATAGTGAATTTTTTTAAATTCTTTTAGGTGGTACAAGTGCGGTATTTTGTGGTAAAATCAAACCTAAAGTGGTTCTTGCAGACAACAATTATTTTTTGACATTTGCAAAGATTAAGTTGACTTAAAAAAAGTACTTGTGCAAGTGGTATTTAGTGGTATTTCGAACATATACCAGTGGTATATCACCTCAAATTGTTTATATATAGTTCTACAACTTTCATGACTGGTATTTCAACTATTACCGAAGTGGTATTAAGTGGTATTTAGTGGTAAAAATTTAATATGATTCTCAATTACAAAATTTTTCGTGTCAAAGTGGTGAAAAAAGTGTTTTTGTGATCAAAAGGTTAATAAAGGATTATTGAGGATCATTTTTTCGAGATGTTGAAGATACACATGTTGGAACAAATCATCACAAATGATAACAGGGATAATGGTGAAGGAGGAGAAAGGTTAGTGAATTTTATTTAAAAAATTATATATATATAATATATAATATATATATATATATATATATATAATTATTGTTGAAGATATTTAAAATTGATCACCCATTATTATCTACACTATTTATCTTATGAATTATGTAGTTACCCTGGTTATTGGGGTAAATAAAAAGTACAAAAAATATATATTGAATACATTAAAGGGTGCTTTGTGTCAATTATATTCAAATATTTTTGTTACCAATATATAAGTGGTTTTTCTTAAGATTTTTTTCTAAAGAAAGTTCTTCATTGTATTGCCTATTGGTTGCATAATACAACAAACAACCGAGACAATTCATTTTATCACAAAGCCTTTTGTAAACATATAATAAAAGTATACAAATTTAGAAACTTATATAATAACATGTATTTTGAATGCCTAATATTTATTTATTCACTTACAATTTTAAAATCCACTATAAGAAAATTTTGAAACGCAAAATGGAATAAAATACAACATAGTAATAATATGCAATTTTTTGATAATTTATTTTTTTAATCAGTAAGTTTTTGATATAAACAAGAAAATAGGTATTAGTAGGCCTCTAATGGTTTAATTACAAAAATTAATTAAATCTTGGATTAATACAAAAATGAGAAAATTTGTTCTAAATGAATAACCTATTATAATAATGGGTGCTCTTATAAATCACCTATAAATTAATATATTGATTTATATTAATTTTATTAAGGCAAAGTTAATCTCAAAGTTAATTTAATATATATATATATATATATATATATATATATATATAAATTTAATTAACAATTTTATTCTATCTATTTCTATCTCAATTTCCCAGCAAATTCAAATATTTACCATCCCTTATATGAAGTCGTAAAATTCTTATAGTTGGCCCAATATTTGGGTTTTCCTCGATATGGAGAGTGATATTTTCATCCCCGAGTTTTGTTATGGGATGAATTTATTGTTTTCAATCTACCTTGCGGTTTAATAAAGGAAATTTATTGTTTTTTTTGGGGGGAAAGAGATATATGTGGGGAAAGGACTTATTTTGGAACAAAGTTTTCCAAATGAAAATATACCCTATATTTAATTCGTTACTAAAGATATTATTTAAGTGATAATTTAATTAACTTTATATAAATATATTTATTTACTTGTTTTGTATGGTGCGAATTATTTTTAATATTAATAAGTATATTTAATTCATTACACGTCGAAAATGTAAAAAAAAATATTTAAATATTATTATTTCAATCCTAAATAAATATTTTTGTTTGGCTCCAATGTTGCAAATTAATTTTTTACTAAATGTTATTTTAAAATAAAGTATGAAGTATCAATTTTATTTGTTAGTAGTTTAGTTTCCATTATCATTAAAAAATGTAAAATTCTTTTAGAGAAATATTATATTTTTATAAAATAAGCCAATAACGACATTTTGTAATATTTGGATTTAGAACATTTTTTAGTTTTTCTCAAAAAACTTTTAATTTTCATATAGTACATTATAATTTGTTTACATTAGTAAAAACTAGATAAAATTCACTAAAATCTAGTAAAAAAAAGAGTGCGCGTAAGGATCACACGCGATTGAAGTAAAACTATTAATATTGTATGAGTAGGCAATTAAGATAAAAATAAAAAAACATCATATTTGAATTTTTAAAAATCATCTTTTAATAATCATATAACATCAATAATAATAAGATCTCCTGAGCATCGGCACAGCTGTCCTACTGATATTAAGAGTTTGAATATGATGTGAAGCTTTCTTCCTAATTTTGTTACCTATCTTACCGGGAAATTCAAACCATAAACGTAGAAGTTCATCATTATCGCCACGTTCTATGTACACTAATTTTCCCACACAACCATTAGCTAAGCCATCACTTACATCAATATTAGTTGTTATTATGTAAAATTTATTCAGAACTAAAATTATTTCATACGGCAAAGCCCGGTATCAATAACCGATTTTTTTGAAACTGCTGACGAATGTATGATTGTTGATCTGTCGCATGGCAACCTACATAATATCCGTGGCAGTAGATATTATTTTGTCTTCAACGAGATTCAATATAAATTTATTATATTCCATGGCACATTTATTCTCTAAGAAAAGTCTTATTCCATGAGGACATAACATAAAAAACGTGATTCAATTAATGCAAGTTCATATAGGGTTTAGCGCTCGACTTACGCATGACATGACGCGATATGAGTGGATACTCGCGACATCAGCGCTTACGGCGTCGTAGTGTTCAACTACACGTTGGCGTTTTCGTTGCATTTGTACGGATTTACACCCGTGTCGCGCCTAATAAAGTGTTTACACCCATGTCGCGCCTAAAGAAGTTTTACTTCAAAACTGTTGGGATATTGAAATTTTTACTAATTTGTATGCCAATTTTTTTTATTATAAAATATTATTTAAATTGCATATATATATTTTTTTTTATTACAACTGCTAAATAATTTAACATCTAGTAACAATAATAAACAATAACATAAATTTAAATACAAAGAGCACAAAATAAAGGGTAGGATTGCATAAATTAGTATTAAATATTTTTTATCTGTTCTCTATTAATTTTTGTTAGTTGAGATTTTACTCCATATGTTATTATTTAAGATGTGAAATGCACTAAATTTATTTGTTAATAATTTTTAATTGCCATTATAAATAATTAATATAAATTTTGATTACTGTTTTTTTTATTTTCTTTAAATATGTTTAAACATAATGGACTTTCTTATATTATATTAAACAAATAAGATATATATTTTTTTGTTTTATAATGCTGTTTTTTAAATAAAAAAAATCAAATATTTATAAATTATGAAATTGTCGTGAATAAATATTTTTGACCTAGAATTTAGAGGGATGAATAGAATTCAAATGTTTCAAAAAATTGCATTGAAAAGAATGTAATAAAAAATTGTAATTTATTTATTAAATAAATTTACTTAAACTTTGTAAAGAATCCGGAATCTTAATATGGTACAAAGATAAAAAATTTTAATTTCAAAATTAGCACAATATATTGCATATTGTTAAAATCATACATTTTGTAGTGCATTTGTCGTGTTTATTAGTTTAGAATTAAACCCTGACGTTTCGGGTTCTGATTTGTCTCATCTTCAGTTCTGGTAACTTTTTTTCTCCTGGTTTGTAACTCTTTTTTCTTCTGGTTTGTAACTCTTTTTTCTTCTGGTATGCAACTTCTTCTCTCCTGGTTTGCAACTTTTTTTCCCTGGTTTGCAACTTTTTCTCCTGGTTTGCAACTTCTGGTCAGTTTGCATACAAGAAGTATAAGTAAGGCGCGTTTGTGGCCTGCTTTGAGAAAATACTGCTCGCCCATTTAAGAACTAACTCTGTCTTTATTATTATTATTACTGATTATAGGTGAAAGCCGGGTTATCGGTAATACATTGATGACGATGAATCATCAACATAATAGATTTACATGAAAACATATTATTGGTAGCAGACGATTGGATAGGGTTGACTTGGATACGATTTATAGATGAACTTAGTCAATATCATTACACCACTAGTTACTTTGAGGCATAAGATAAATCTAATACTAGTCGTTACAACACACTTTTTTTAAAGTCCTATGAGCTCTTGTGCTCACTTCTCAAACGACGTGTTTTGTTTTTTATAGAAGGCAACACAAATAGGTGTCTTACCTTTATGTGATTATTACAATTTATGTAGTACTGTAAATATATTACTGCTTGACATCAGGTAGTCCGAGGCTGTTATCTCTCGTCATCTACTAATCCTCAGAAGTTCTTTAGGTTTTATTTCAACCTTTGTATTATAAACTAACTAAATAGATTTTCCACATATTCTTTTGCCACTAATTTTAGATCTCCGCCTTTTCTCTCCGCTTTTCTCTATCGTTCCAAAGAGTTTAGAGTTATTTTGTAATAATGGCAACATGCCAGTTGAAATCGTTCTTTAATAGGTCAACAGATTGCCATATTAGCTTTTTATTCTCTTTGGAAGTACTTGACTCAAGTGGTAAGGGTCACCACTCCTTTCTCATGGTACAACATGGTATGGTAGTTGTAAAGTTGAATGTTTATGAGATCTTGATATGGATTTATTTATAAACAATCATGGATAATAATGGATAAATGAATGCGAATAAATTGACGGCAATAGATTCAATTTACTTCGTTTTCTTCCTTGTATATAGTTGTCTTCATGATGCCTTTTTTGTTCTAAATTAATAAAAACTAGTTGAAAGTAGTATTTTGCCTTAAGGCAAGTTGCATGAACTTTCTGAAACGTGTACGAATTGACTTAACCAACCGAAATTGAGATTTAGATATTTAGATAATATTAGTTCACTCACGATTACATATCATCTACGTAGCCCTTGATATTATTTAATGATTTAAATTAATGGTAACATTTTTGACACAATTAGATTTTGTCGACTCACTTTTCTAAAAAAAAATGGCAAAAATTTTTGTGGAATTCAAATTTTGCGACTCATCACATCACAAGAGCGACTTTTGACACAAATTTTGACAATGATATTTTTATAAATTTTGATGAATTTTTCAAAATAAACTACTTGTCGTAAGCCCTTCAAATTTTAGTAAGTTCTAGTAGCGCCATGATATCTATCAAAATAAAATGTTTAGAAGTTTACGAAGAAACGGCTCAGCCGATCTTTGTCCAAAACTAATCAGCACGACTTCCAAATAATATTTTTGAATAATAGTTTTTAAATTTATAAAATCGATTCAGAATTTTTCACTAAAACGCTGACAGAATTTTTTTCAAAAAGAAACGCTTTAGCCGATTGTGTCAAAAATTCAACCAACTTGAGTGTTTATAAAATTTCATTAAATTTTTTAAAACTTCTCAACAGTTTTTGAGAAAGAGTCGATGAAAGGTCTAATTTTATCAAACGTCAAAAAAAACGCTACACATTTTTTCAAACAAAGACATTTTTACAAATTTTGATGCATTTTTAAAATTAAACGACTTGTCGTAAGGCCGTAATATTTCAGTATGATCTATAAGACCTTGATATATATCGCGAACAAAAAATTCATAAAAATCGTCCAATTTTTTTTTTAACAGTTAATGACAAGAACACGTCAGCGAGTTTTTACCAAAAACTAATCAGGTCGATATTCCCAACCGATATCTTTTGAACAGTTTTTGAATTTTTAAATTCGATTCAGAATTGCAGGCTAAAACGTGAATGAAATTATTTCACTTTTCTGCTATTTACAAAGAAACGGCTTGGCTGATCGACACGCAAGTCCTCATCGAGATACATCGAATGGCTTTTAAATTTTTGAAATCGGTCCAGCCGTTTTTGAGAAAACGTCTATTTACGGTAAAAAATCTGTTCACACACACACACATACTTTTTCCTTAAATTTGGTCTCATTCGATTCAGAATGTCTTGAAACGTCGAGAAAACATAAAATTAGCGAATCGGATTTTTTTAAGAAAACATAAACTTCTCCTTCGAGAAGTTAACTAGGAAATAATTATTTGAACATTTTTAATTTTTCTTTAAAAATATAATATGTGTTCGTATGTGTGTATGTATGTATGTATTTGTTATATCGAACAAGTGATATCGAATTAACGACCCGTGAAGTGCTGCGAAAATAAAGTTTCGTTCGAAACGATTTCTGTTTTAATTTTCTGCTTATCTTCAGAATCGATCTCTTCTTCACGAGGCAAGGACGCCTCCAAGTCTACTCGGATCATTATCGATTTTTAATCGATAAATTATTAATATTAATTATTATTATACATACACACAAACACACATACATAGACCCACACATATATCTAAAGACTGATTATCAGAAATGAATTCAGAAATCACATCATTCAAAAACTTATTGCAACTTTGATGTAATTTTTTTCTAAAACAAAATAAATTACATCTTGAAATAAATTAATTTTTCTATTAATTTAGTAAATTATTATTAACGTATAATATATACAAATTCAATAAGTAATATGAAGAACGTTTCGGCAAGAAATTAATATCATTATACACAAATTTAGTATCAAATTACAACAAAAATTACAGTACAGTAATTATTACAAAATAAACTAAACTCAGTCCTATTTTTTAAAATATTTTTGTTTCTTCATATTGTTTGTTATATTATGAGTAAATTGAGGAAAACATGCATCAATACATTGAATAAACTTTTTAGGCATTTCGACACTAAATGTGTGCCATCATTCAATATTAATGTTTTAATTATAAGAACAACTTTAATTTGAAATAATTTTGTTACTTTAATAATTTATTTTATGAAAAATATTCAAATTAATTGAATAATATTATTCGACGTTTCGGTATCAATTTGTATCATCATTGAACAATTTAAAACCAAATTATACTAAATACACATGCAGTTTTTTTTAAATATTTTTTATATTGTGAGAAAATAAAGGGCAAAAATACATAATACATTGAATATATTTCTTGTACGTTTTGGCAACCAATGTGTCATTATTTAGCAACTTATTGCAATTTAATTATTAATTAGAAAATCTACTACAGTTTGAATTTTTTTTTTTTTTTTTTTAATTTCAATAATTATTACAACTGCTAATTTATTAACATCAAGTAATATTGATAAATAATAATTAAATTTAAATAAATAAAAGAGCAAAGGATAAATTTTTTTTTTTTTTTTTTTTTTTTTTTTATTTCATTAAGTAATTACAACTGTCTATAAATATGACATCTAGTAATTTTTTTGATTAATATAAATAGAAAGGGCATATCAGGCCGCCCAGTGGTGGTCCTGATATTATTGTTGTTAAACTAAAGTAGATTTGATCCAGGTAGTCTTAAAAACTAATCAAATTAAACTATACATATTAGATTAAACAAAACAAAACAAAAAATAATAATAATAATAATAATCTTCTAATCTAACTAATCTAGTATTAAACATAGGAGTAGGACTACATTATTTCTAAACGATAACTTAAAAACCTTATTGTGCTAACTGAATAAGTTTTGTTCTCTTCAGTCTGTAATCGAAAGTTGTGTCGTATAATTTGGCTGCAAGTTCGTTGCTGTGATTGTCAATATTTTTTTGTGTCTCATTGAATACTTTTAATTTCTTCTGTGACTGTGGCTATGCAAGTGTCTTGATGTATCATCCAGTTGGGGACTTATCTGGGAGCTCCCACTGCTTGTCTTAAGAGTTTGTTCTGGAACCTTTGTATGATTTGAATGTTACTTTTTTGGCGGATCCCCATAGTTGAACTCCGTATGTCCAAACTGGTTTTATTATGGTTTTGTACAACAAAATCTTGTTGTAGGCTGATAGTTCTGATTGCCTAGCCGACAACCAGTGTAAAGTTCTTCTTATGTGTTCCATGTGTGCCCGTTTAGTGACTATGTGCACTTTCCAATTTAATTTCTTGTCTAGAATCATCCCCAGGTATTTGACGGTCTCTTTTGCAGGAATTGTGTGGTTGAAGATTCTAACTGGAGGACATGTGTCTTTGCGAAGGGTAAAGGTAACATGTACCGACATGGAATTGTTGACTTCGATTCTCCACAGCTTAAACCATTGTTCCATTTTGTCCAGATGAACTTGAAGAAGTAATGATGCCATTACGGGATTCTGATGCTGAGCGATAACGCATGTGTCATCTGCAAACATGGCTATATTGGTATTACAATTAACAGGAAAATCGGCTGTGTATAGAAGAAATAATGTTGGTCCTAGAACACTTCCTTGAGGAACTCCGGCTCTAATATTTCTCACTTCTGACTGAACACCATTTATGTAGACGTAAAATTTTCTGTTTTGTAAATAAGAGTTAAGTAAGATATATAAGTTACAGGGCAGACATTTTTTAAGTTTGTATAAGAGTCCTTTATGCCACACTTTATCAAAAGCTTTCGTAAGGTCTAGAAAAACTGCAGAGCAATAATTTTTTGAGTGAAGAGCTTCATTGACTGTATTAACTACTCTGTGAATTTGTTGAATTGTTGAATGCTGTTGTCGGAAGCCAAATTGATAGTTAGGTATTAAGTTTTTGTTATGTATTTCAGAGTTTATTCGTTTTAGAATAAGTTTTTCAAAGATTTTTGATACACAAGAAAGTAGACTTATTGGTCTGTATGATGAAACTAAATGATGGTCTTTACCAGGTTTAGGAATTAAAATTATTTTAGCAGTTTTCCATGCTTCTGGAAAGCAACGAAGTCTAATTATTGCATTGAAGGTTATAACTAAATATCTTATCAACTTCTTGGGTGCTTCTTTTAGCATTCTTATTGTTATTTTGTCATGTCCTGGGGATTTTCCTGATTTGGATGATTTGATTAAACCGGAAATTTCTGAAAAGGTGGTTCTGTTAACTCCATTAGTAGTTCTTATATCCTGGTGGAGATAATCATTTATGAAGTCTTCTTCGCTACGACTGCATTGAGGAGGTGCCGGGTTAAAAGTTTCTTGTAGATAGTCAGCAAAAAGTACGGCTTTTTCTTTGTGTGATCTTGCCCATGACTGATCAGGGTTTCTGATCGGTGGTACAGCCATAACTGGTTTCTTGAGTCGTTTGCATGCTTTCCACAGCGAATAATTCGTATCTTGAGTTGAAGATAGGTTGTTTAGGTAAGTCCTAATAGATTCATTTTTATAAGCATTAATTGTTGATTTTAAGTTTTCGCAGGCTCTATTAAGTCTTTTCTTATCTTCGGGATGCCTAGTGACTTGCCATATTTTACGCAATCTTCTTTTGATGGCTATTTGTTTTTTTATATCCAAAGGAATGCTGAGAGTCTTGCAATTAACATCTCTGGGTGTCGAATTAGTTGCTGCTTGTTGTAGAATAGTTGTTACTTGATTGATGGCATTGTTGACTTCATCTTCAGTTTTCAGGCGAATGTTGCAGTGTAGGTTATTTTCAATAAAAATTTTATAAGTTATCCAGTTTGTGTATTTATTGGTTAGTAATGACTGTCAGCAACAAATTGAAGTTTTGAGAATACGTTAGTATTACTGGTGAGTGATCCGAATTTAGGTCCAGGCAGGATAGAACTTATATAGAGCTTTCTTGGATATTTTTGGTTATAAAAAAGTCAAGCAAGTCTGGTAATTTGCTCAAGTCAGTGGGCCAATATGTGGGTTCGCCTGTGGATATTGCATTTAGGTTTAGCAGGTTCATTGCTTTGTGAAGCTCACGTCCTCTGGGAGTAGTTAGTCTCGATCCCCAGCATGTGTTTTTTGCATTATAATCTCCTCCAGCGATGAATAAATTACCAATAGATTGAAAAAAGTTCAAGAACTGTTGCTGACAGATTGTAGGTCTAGGGAGGGCAGTATATTGCTGAAAAAATAATGGTTTTCGGAAATATGTCAACAGCAATATTTGTTGCTTGCATGAGTAGTAGTGGAAAATGATTCTATAACAGTATGTCTGATCTTGTTTTTAATAATTATGGCTGATCCACCATGCGCTGTTCCATCCGGATGATTTGTGCTATACGTTTGGTAATTAGTATATAGGAAAGTCCTTTTTGTCTGTGAGATGAGACTCAGATATAAGCGATGATGTCGATGTTGTTGTTATTATAAAAAAATATTTAAGCTCCCTGTGTGCTGACACAGACCATTGGCGTTCCATAAACATATTCTTAAAATCCCTGCCATTAAAACTTCCTGTTTAAAATTGTTGTGAGTATATTGAGCATTGTGCTCATTTGTTCGGTCAGTGTTTTGATCATTGTTTTGAGTTCAGATAGGTCGTTATTGTTGTTGTTCGTTTTGTTTGTAATAGACTCTTCAGTAGTCTCTTCAGCTGGGTGTGTATTTCCACGAGCAATCCTTGAGTACGAAACTCCAGGTACTGTTGTGTTACTGATAAATTGCCTATTGGAAGTGAATTGCCTTTCCCGAGGAGCTGGATATTTTCTTTCGAGCTGTTCTTTATAAACCCTGCAGCCTTTGTAGTTAGCCGGATGATTTCCATTGCAGAGAACACATGTTACTCCGCTATTTATTTGTCTGTCCATGAGCATTTTTTAGTTGGGTGTTCCTGAGCGCATTTCACGCAGCGGGGAGTTCTGTAGCAAAAATTTCTTGTATGTCCTAGCCTTTGACATTGTGTGCACTGGACTATTTCGCGAGAATATCGTTTGGCTTGAATTTCAACTTTTGTTTTACATAAAAATTCAATTTTGTAAAAATCTTTTATTATTTTCTTTTTGTCGCAGTTCTACCGAGAGAATATTTAGTGGGAATTTTGTATATCTACTTCTGAGAAAAGAGATATGTACAACTTTATGCCCTAGTTCTTCTATTTCTTTTTTACCATGTCTAAGTCGGTGCTATAGTGTAGGTTTTTAACCACGACTTTAAATGACCGTTTTGACTTATCTTGATAGGAATGCATCTGTGTTCCTCTTTCTTTCAGTTTGTTTAGAATAATATTATAAGTTTGTGCACTTTCAAGATTTATTTTCACTTGTGATGTTCCTATAGTTTTTAGTGTGTATTGTTTCTTGGCTTCGCTTTCTAACAGTTCAATCAATGGCTTGATATTTCCCACTTCGTGAACAAAAATCGGTGGAGGTTTGATCGCTGTTTTATTTTGCACTTGTTTGTTTTGAGATGGTGAATTTTGATCAGATGTTTTTTCTAAAACTGCATAATAATTTCTGGTTGGAGTAGTAGCTTTAAGCCAGTAGTCTTTCGTTACTACTACCTTGGCTTGTTTTCTAGACTCCGTGGGTGTTGCTGCTCGTTTCTTGTGATTAACAACTTGCCAATCAACATTGGCATTCGATGTACTTGGTTGATAGTTAATAGGATCATCAATAGGATCGTCACCAACTCGTCGCTTTCCTCCATACTGTCGAAATCACTTTCATTATCATTATTTAGGGTTTCAAGCGCTTTGTAAACGACTTTGAGCACTCATGATTGCTGACCCCCCAGCCGGGGTCATGCTTCAAACACTGTTGTTTTCACTTGCACTATTAATAACTTCTATTGATAACAATGGCTTAACAATAGTTTGATTATTGAATTCACGTACCCGTACAGGGTACGTAAATACTGCAGGTAGAAAACCCGTTTATTCGCAGGTATAACTGAACGATGTGCACTGCTTCGTAGCTGAAGCAAAACTGTAACTTGAAATAATTTATATTAGTTCACATTGAAAACGAATTATAATTTATATTTAATAATAAAATTTCTATGTAACCAGAACACTTCTAAATTAAAAATACATAATTATAAAATATGTTTTACTATGCTTTACTTATTCATAAGATTTATACGATATGCAAACTATTGCTTCAAATTCCCATTATGTCTTGAATATCATTTCAGAAATAACTTTGTGTTTGCTTTTCTTATGATTCAGAGAACCTTTAAAGGATTTTTCTCTATTGATTGAAGATCAAGACGGAGCTATTTAAGTATACGTTAACCAAACCAAACCTATCTAATTAAGCAACCTTGCCCTGATTAAATATTGTTTATGTTGGCTTTATTCATGCGTCTTATGTGAAATTCGAATTCCGTGTCTTATAGTCAAATTTAATTTTTGAGGTAATTTTACATGGAATGAGATACAAATTATATCCGAGTTGGAGATTTTATATTGACTAAAATGATAAAGTTAGTTCTTATTCGTTTAGTATCAAAATGAAAATAATAATTTGTATTATTTGTGATTGATAGTTTTCTATTAATCTTGTGTTTTATGAATGACTAATTAAATCACTATTTCTTATATTCGGTGTATATTTATATTAAAGTATAAAAATTCCGGAAATTAAATATGCCATTTTCTAGGGAAATACAAGAAAAAATCTAAATCAGCATTATATTTGATTTAAATAAGGATTTTACATTTATTTCAAATTACTTTTTGTGTATAGATAGTATCTATTAGATACAAGCAGATAAATTTATCAGTATTTATTAGTTACAGTAATCGCAAAAAATATAAAATGAAAATTTCTATATATCTTTACGTTTTAAAGGTTTTTGAACAATTTCGCATATCTTAGAAAATGAATGCAGTAGCAGTAAGTGTGTGTGTCCAAGTATATTGCTCCTAACCTTATGTTAACGGTGTGAAGAAATAAGGTTTTGTTTATTTTTTTTCTTGCAGATAAATATAGACAAAGATCGTCGCCCAAATAGAAGCACTATATTATCTTACAAGTAGATCAATAAAATATGACGATAAAATTTACAGTATTTACAATAATGGGCTCCCTCGTGAGAAAGCGGCTAGAACGACGGATCTGAATCAAAAGTCGATTCCACTTCGAGCAGCCTGCTGTCAAGCAGTAGTGACAATAATTTTAACTGAAAATTTAGATAGCAATATATTTTCAAGTAAAATAGTCTTCACCCGGCACTGCTGCACCAATAAAAATATTCGTTTTATTACAGAATTGCCATAATAACATTATACAAAGATGGGACAACCGTTTGAGTTGCCATCTGTCGAACAGACTAGTATTAAATCAAATTAGCACAACAGCTTATAGTTCTGACTATTAAGTTCTGATTGCTGTTCAAAAATTAAAAAAAATACTTATAGCAATTGTTATTTCTCATTGATATTTTTTTATGATATTTTAATTTGATTGATTATTGATTGATTATTTATTGATTATTGATTATTGATAATTGATTATTTTAATTTCGCGAATATTTAATACTGTGCGGGAAGTTCTAGCAATTTGCTTTAAGGCACAATGCCACTAACACAATTATGTATGCATTTATGTATATTATTTCAATAAGATTATCTACTTGTATTAATCCCATTGACTTCTCGGACCTCAACCACGCGTTATATATTTTCTGGATTATAAAAATATATGAAATTGTACATTAGAACATGTTCCGAATCACAATGCTTGAAGTAAGTATGTCTCCGCCGCTCTCTGTTCTCTCGCCGACATTCAGCTATACTTCGAACCCGGGAAAGATCCTCGAGGGACC
>NW_020538978.1:0-14028 GCF_003426905.1 Ctenocephalides felis
ATTGTTTTCACTTTTGAACTTGAGGGTAAGATGAACCTAATTCCAAAAATTCATTCAATTCGGAGCACAGTAAAAAAAAATTCAGAGGTTATACCCTTTTTCCTCTCTGTTTACTGCACTAGATATTGAAGTGCGGATCCGAAAGTTTCAATCCATTAGGAAGATTTAGTTCAGAAATTTGGATTCGCTGCGCGGGTGGACTCGATACAAAGGCATTTATATTTTTTGCAAATGTACTATTTTTATTAAATATTTCTAAATTTATTTATTCAATTTTGTTGAAATTCCATCAACACCGTGGAGATAAGGCTCGTGGATTGAGATTTGACGCCCAATTTATAGAATAGCGATTTTGATTCCGAAGATATTATGCAAATAAACAAACTTGATTGTGTTTTCGATCCTTTTTCAAGTGATATTACAAAAGATTCTTTATAGCTATAAAAAGAATTGATGGTGATAATAACAAATAATGAATTGAAATTTAAGTTCTAAAATAGCTACCAACAATTCTGGTAGCATTCACTGAAAAATTTCTGATTGCATTTTCGTCATCATACTTAGTGGAGCAAATTTTTAGATAAAAATTTATGAACAAAAATAGACGATCATGGTGATTTTAGATTACTTTAACAAAAATTGCTGAATTGGTAGCAGCACACCAGATTCATCCCTCACATTAAAATTAAAATTTATCTTTATTCTGAATATAGTTATAATTTTCAGAATTTGATGTTATTTTACAACCTTTTTTGAAAGAGTAAAAGATTAATTTTAATAACGTTTATTATTTTAACAAATAAATGATCAAATGTTTGCAAAACGTTTCCGTCAGCAGTGATGTACCAATTACAATAGCATTTCATTACAATTATACCCGTATATATCTGTAAAATTCAATATAGTGACTGCGGGCCTAGAAAATTTCAAATTCACTGATGGTGCAATTTTTTCCGAATGTTTTATGATTTATTAAAATAGTATACTCTATCAAAATTTGTTTCTTATTCGTCAATTTATCTTTTACAGATACAATAATTTTTATATGCTTTATTAATTCCTATTGAAATGAAAAAAAAATAGGGGGGCGCTGAGTATATTTTTTCTGAAAAGGGGGCGGTAGTTGAAATGAATTTGGGAATCACTGATCTACGTCATTCTGTAAACACAATGAACTGTTCACTTCACGTCCGCGAACGTGTTAATGCTTTCCTATTTTGGAGCTCACATAACATTTCAACATAGTTAACCCAACGCATAACCATGAAGATTTAAAACTACTGCTGTATTTGATTATTTCCTAAAACAAATATTACATTTCAATTAGGTTGGTTCAGACCGCAAATCTTTTGTAGCTGTGCAACAGATTCCGTGCTTCGGAATGCAAGTCTTTTATGCCAAAGGTCAAAATCATATAAAGGAGTGGCGTAATGCAGATGACGTGATTTGCCAGTTGGTCAGTATCAACAATTAATGCTTGCTTAATTATTTCTTATATGTAATAATGGTCGACTTTATTTAATTAGATATATACGATTTGAACGTCGATATGGACGACGAGGCCCTTGATGATCTTTTACTAGAAATCGAGAAATTTCAAAGTAGACTCACGTAAGCATTTTGAAATTTAAATTGTAAAACTAAATATTCATTTCTGACATATAAAAAAACTGTTATTAATATTATATTTTCACTTTTAGGGCTCCTAAAGGATTCAGCAGAGAAAGTATGAATGTTTTCGACAAGGGCCGGATGTTCGAAACAGCGTTTGATGCAGACCAAAATTTAAACAATTATTAAAATAATTTATTTAGTTTAAAGATAGTTAAATATTTTTTTACGTATACTCCAACAAGCGGATAAATACTACATATAGGGTAGAGAGGGGCTTAAAAATCCAGAGATAAAAAGGTCCACCAACATTATCTCAAAAACAAGAAAAGATAAGAATTATTTAACAAACAATATTGAAAAAGATTTAGAAGAGGAAAAATGTATAACCAGCCCTCGCCTTGATTTTTACGTTGTTGCTTCGGAAGATAAACGGCAATTGTTTGAAAATCCATGACAAAAATATTTTCTTTCGTTGTTTTCTTTGGTTGTGAGCACTGTGTTTTTAATTTATGAGAGACTTTAATATAATCTTTAGGTTTTAGTTATTTAACTGTTTTACAGGATGTATTATAATTTCAAGTTAGATTTAATTTTTTTTATATAACTTATATAATAGTTTACACATGGATGGGGTACAAAGTATCAACTTAACCTTATATCCTGAGCAAAACCGTAAACAATAATCGTGAATAAAATGTAAAAACAGTTAAAAGAAATGATTTTAGAAAAAATAAATGAAATTAATAGTATTTCCAACTCTGCTGATGAATATTCTGACAAAATTCCAGATCAAGGTTTTATACAATGTTATCTCTGTACCCATAAAATTTATGATTGCATGGTTGAAATTATTTCGTAAAATTCATTTAAAATTAAAAATAAGACATTAGACCTATAGCCCCCTGGCCGTGCCATTTTACCCCACCTATGCGGTAAATAAAAATAAATTTCTACAATAATGAAATCAGTAAGAGTTTTACTGAATATAGACAGATAGTTGTTCATTTGATATGTGTTATTTGTTGTGATATAATTGGGTTTGATTTTTACAATATAATTGCTTAAAGTTAAATTGGACCTTAGTACCCCGCCATACCCTATCAGCTATACAAAGCGAGTAGAATGTCAAAAACTGCTTTTAGTTATACAATAATCTCATTTTTATTTGACATTTTATATAGTTAATAAAATATGCACGATAAGAAACACTTACGAATTTTTTTGTGGGCCTACTTCAAAGTGTTCTCGGACAACCGACCTTTGTTAATGCAAAATTTAAAAAATTATTGCTAATTAAATAATTTTTATGTAATATTAATATGTAGTTACCAAATGAAAAAATGTTTGCAAAACATGTCCACATTCTCATGGTCAGACGTCAAACGACAAGACAAAAATAGGTTATTCGGCTAGGTGGTGTAGGCGGCGCAGGGCCAGGCAAAACGAGATACAGGTGGGTTATTCCGCCGTTATTATATATTTATAATATTATAATATATATATATTGAAGTATGTGAATTTGGTGTTGATAATATTTGATGAGTTTTTGATTCGGGCAGTAACACCAAGTAAAAAAAACTAAAGCAGTTGTAAAACGCTTTATTTAACCATAGGTTTCGGTCTTCGTCGAGACCGTTATTCAATGTAACAACTAAAAGATTTTATAAATAATGTAGGAGAAAAATAATATGAACTAATGATTTTTGACAATTTTTTGTTACATTCTAGTGCAGTGATTCCCAACGTGGGGCGCACGCCCCAACGGGGGGCAATATGAAAATGTTGGTGATTTGAATGTAATGTAGTATAGTATCAGTAAAACATTTAACAAAAAATACTTCTTAGATCTTATTAAGGTTTGATAATTCGTCTCTATGCAGCTAAAACAGTGCGATTTCTTTGAAAAAAAGTTTAAAATTTCCAAAATATTTCAAAATAAAATTTATTAAACCATTTTTTTCAACAGTTTTTTTTTCCAAAAAAGTCATTTTTTTTTTCAAAAATTTAAAATTTCTCAAAAATCTATTTTTTTCAAATATTAAAAAAAAAATCTTTTTCTAAAAAAATTAGTTTTGGTACGGAAAGTTCCAGCCATTTGCCTTAAGGCACGATGCCATACACCACTATTAAAACCCTTGATTAAAAAAAAAATATGATGTCAAATTGTGCCTATATTATTCAGTTTTTGCTAATAAAAAACTATAAGTTTTATAAACGTGGGATAATGATGCTTCTTTGAAGATAACAAAGGTCATCTATCAAAATGGTAAATACATTACAGAACAATGCTATTTAATTCCACCCCAAAATGTTTAATTTTCTAACAACAATGCGCACTTGTTGCCAACCCGATAACTACAAATTTCCCGTTCTGGTTTAAAATAATAAAATGTGATTTGAATACTGAATTAATTGTGTTTACAATTTTGTTTGTGAAAGTGTAAAAAGACTGTAAACATATGTTTTGGTAAAATAACAAAATAATAAAATACACGCTTCATTCAGATATGGTGGTGTTTTGAAAAATGGTGGATTATTTTATAGTCATTGCAAAGCGAATTGTGTCCGTCTCTTATTTATGGCAGTCTCATTGTGTAATAATATTAGGCATCCTTCGCTAAATCATCTTTTAAGTAAGTTATTTTCGAAATGTAGGATCGTGAGTTTGAAAAAATCTATGTTATGTTTGAGCTCATTAATGTGATCTGTTAGTATTGTTTTATATTGACTATTTACTTTATATCATTTTCCTCCTACATTATTTATAAAATCTTTTAGTTGTTCCGCTGAATGACGGTCTCGACGAAGACCGAAACGTATGCTTAAATAAAGCTTTTTTACAAGTGCTTTAGTTTTTTTTTACTTGGTGTTACTGCCCGAATCGAAATAACTCAAATTTATAAATATAAATATATATATATATATATTATATAAGTGTGAATGTATTATAAATCCATTTATTTAAAACAAGCAAGAAAATTCAACTTGATTCCTTGGAAAATATATATGGAAATACATCTATTAAAGAAAATGACAAGAGTACATCAAACATGAGTGTAAATGCTACGTGAATATTATATCAACATTGAAGATCATCATTTCCAATTCTATCAATAAACAAGTTAAACATGAATCATATTTTATCATAAAATCTGTTATAGTGAATATTAAATCTCAGTATGGTTATTTAAAATAGTATTATGTCATCAATTTATATTGAACGGTATGTAAGCAAATTTTGTAAATAAAAATAATATTCAAACAAATTTCTTGGAATATTTAGATGTAAGGTTAAAACCATAGATAAAAGGAGAGTATAAAATGGGTTAAACGTACACTATTCCGGGATAGTACATTATCCCGAGATTTTCCATTTTGATCGCAAGATAAGAAAACGGTCGGAAAATAATAATCGCCATTCTGTACTTGCTTGGTAGCTAGTTAGGTTCATGTGACGGTTCGTTTGTTTAAGGTTTTTTATTCGATGTCGGTAAGCTTAATCGATTCAATTTTGTGAAATTATTGACAGTATTGATAAATGATTAGTTTCATAATTAAATCTAGCATATATTGATCAAGAAATTGTCAATTTCATGACTTCCGTATTATGTTCACATACTGAGCCAGTGAACGTATTCCGCGAGGTATTCCGCAATTTCGAAAAGTAGACCTAAAATATTTTTGTCTTTCATTCCCAACTGTGCTCACATTCGGCGGTGTTTCTGTTAATAAGTTTGGTAATGACTACATAATACTGTAACGTAATTACGGTATATAATTTTTAACCCTAATAATTGAGTTTGAAGTGACTACTTTTTCGTAAGAAAGTACACGACTTTCCAATTATTCCAATATACCTAGAATATCGTAGTAACGAGCGAATCATTTGTTTCTACCTTTTCATCTATGATCAATTATTTCTGTTATATAATTTTTTTTATAAAATATAGCGCGCGGTACTTGTAGGGCGCGGATTCACCAGAGCGCTGGTGTGTATGTATGTTTGCAGAGTTCTAGGGACATGCCTGCAAACACTGTAGTTTTGATCCGATTAAGGCAGTAATTTTTTGAAATATATATAACGATTATAAAGGGATTAACTGTATATTAATAAAGTGAAGATATATCACAAGTTATTAAATTAATGATAAGTGCGATCTCTTGAAAATACGTTGCCGATGCTTCTCGTGAATGCAGTAGCTTTCTAATAGTATAATACAGTTGATTATTAACTATTAAAATTATAAATATTAATGCGTTTTTTAAACGTTAAATTTTAAACTGAAATATGTTTCCAAAAAAACGGTGGTTTCAATTAAATATTTTTTTACCTTATGCTTCAAATTAATATCAAATTAAGATAATTGAAAACAAGAATAAATGTCAATATAGTAACAATGTTTGTTACATTAAAATTTATTTAAATAATTATATATTATATCAAAAATGTATTATACTTTGTAATGTATACGATGGTAAAGTGACAAACCTAAATATAATAGAACCTTAACAAAAAATATTTACAACTATTAATATTTTAGCATTGTCAATAGAAAATAAAAAATAATATAAATAGATATTTCTTTCATTTTGTACAAATAATACTTCTATAGATTTATGAAGTTCTCTTTCTTGTTAAACATTTCAAAAGATGATTCTGGTAGCACTAAAATAGAATATAATACTTTTTTTCCACAATAAAGAATTATAATTTAAAATACTATAGCCTAATGAACTAATTGTAAGCTAAAGATCATACTGAATAATGGTTGTTCTAAATCTTAGATTTGTAGATGGCTGTGAGAAAAACAGGTTTTTTATATAAAGAAATATGAATAATTACTGCATAAAATTTTTAGCTCACACCAAAAACTCCATGTGGATTTTGTTTGTAGGTACAGCATTTTCAAGCTGCCTTGGCGAACCAATCATTCTTCTTGTACTGCCAGGTTTATGAGTACCTTAAAAACAATATTTCTTATAAAACTTACTGGAAATATTATTGCATATTTAGCAAACTGTAGAATTATTATTTGATTCGGCTTATACTGTAATCTTAAACTTATATAAACAAAATTAATTAAGAATTAACATTTCTTATAATTTGTTTTTCTATAATGAAATCTTGTGAAAAAACTGTTTTATCAACAATTTTATTTTTAGTTTAGAATAGTAAATTATTTCTTATATAATTAATGTGTACCTCAAGTAAAAATTTAATCTCTTCTGCATTGTAGTATTAGTAAGACTCTGTAAATTAACTTCTTCATCTCTTACAAGACTTTCAACATGCATTTTCTTTTCTATAATAGCACTTTCCAGTCAACACTTCCATTCTCAAAGCATCTGCAGTTTGTAGTACACATCGGTGCTTGCCTTAGCATGTTCTATATCGATTGTAAATGCTCCATTTCCGTCATTAGACGCATCTCAAATTGATGTCTAAAAATATACATTAATATGTTTATTGAACTTCTAAAAACATGTACACATATTTTTTGCATGAGATAAAGATTCAAAAATAATTTGACATAAAAAAATAATTTTAGAAAAAAATTTAAAAACTGTGGAACTGAACGTATTTCTGCGGTAAGTAAAGTTTTGCATAAAGTAACAAAAAAAGAGATAAATAAAATTTCTCCTTAGTAACAAGCTTACTTGTACTTCATACTGCATTTCACAATCTCTTCTTGCATGTATGTATGTATAGGATAGGGCATACACACACACACACACACACACAAGTGAAATTTGACTTCAAGCAATTATAATGTGAAAACCAAACCAATTATATCACAACAAATAACACATATCAAACGAACAACTATCTGTCTATATTCAGTAAAACTCGCGGCTAATTCATCGTTGTAGAAATGTGTTTTTTTTGAAAATATTCTTCTCCCCAACTTAAAATTGACAATACATATAAAACAACTAAATAACATACAGTTAAAAATTATATTAAGGTCTCGTAAAAAGACAACAGTTCTCACAAGAAAACTTTTGTTATGGAATTTCAAAACATTGCCGTTTATTTCCTGATAGCAACATCGAAAGAATCAAAGTGAAAGCTAATTATTTTGTTAAAAAATTCATTACTCTGTTTGTTCATCGAGCAAGATATCTGTGGCGCACCTTTAATGCCCGCTCCACCCTATATATGTAAATATAAAGTGTATGCATATTAAACATGAAATTATATTGCTCTTAAAACAAACCTGCTATCATACCGTCTAAGATATGCCTTTTGCTCAATTTGGAGTTCATCAAGAAGTAATCTGATTTTATTTTTGCATTGAAGTAATTCCGTTTCACAATTTGCTAATTTTGATGTAAAAGAGTGATTTCTGACCTCACTGTTTTCTCCTGCTGTTTAATAATTTCATTTTCTTCTTCACACAAGACAAAACATAAAGCTAAATAAAAAAAAAAAAACATATTTGTATATCGAAATATAAATGATCTTTAAATTTAACAAAACGTTCTCAAGTTAAGATGTTTAATAATGTGCTTATAACCTGTTCACTGCCCTGTCTAATAATTGTATCCGCCTGCTGAATTTCTCTTGTTAACAGGTCCATTTGTTCTTGTTGATCGCGAGTTTTGACTTCTATGTATTCAATGTCTTCATCATACTGTAGATATGAAATTATATATATATATATATATATATAATAATAATTGAATATATATTGAATAATAATAATTGAATAAATAAATAAATAAATATAGTTGTAAGTATTTAAGTCAATTTATATTGCTTACTTTGTTTAAATCAGAATGCTGAGCTGTTAATTTATCTTTTTGATATTTT
This sequence comes from Ctenocephalides felis, assembly GCF_003426905.1. Taxonomy (NCBI): domain Eukaryota; kingdom Metazoa; phylum Arthropoda; class Insecta; order Siphonaptera; family Pulicidae; genus Ctenocephalides; species Ctenocephalides felis. The sequence goes on from NW_020538978.1 coordinate 8,429, forward strand.
ACAAGTACCAATAAATCACCATATTGAATATTGTATAATAAAGATTCATTTATCTCTGATAAACATGAATTGAAGAATGATCTACCTAAAAATTAAGGTTAAAATTTCAGTTATTTTATTAAAACGAAACTAATTGCCCATTTGCACATGTTAAAAAAATTATTTACAGATTTGTTTTGCTCAATGTAAAAACAAATCAGTTATAATGCACACATTCCTAATTATATTAGCACCTAGGTTTATTACTAATTATATTATAAACAGATACATACTTCTTTTCGGGAATTACATGTATCTGGGTTTACTGGTACTTTCAATTGATTGGTAGGTGGAGGTGGATCTCTGTATGGAGGTGGCAGTAAAGATGTAGAAGGTTCTCTTGAAAAATGAGTATGTATATTTATTATATATATATATATATATATATATATATATATATATATATATATATATATATATGTATATATGTATATATATATTTATATATATATATATATATATATATATATATTTATATATATATATATATATACATATATATAAATAGTTATAGTTTATCACCTATATGAAATGGAACATTTTTTAGCATTGTCCAGCAAATTATTTGTTGCTAAACAATTTTCATCTATTTCATGAGTGATATTTTTGTTTATGTTTTCCTGTCCGTTTAATAATATTTGCTCCTTATTATCAGTGGAGTGAGGTTTAACTTGTGGTACCCCACGAACAATACCAACTTTATCAGCCAGTCTGACATCTGACACAAGATACCTGCAAATTAAACTTTTTTTATTTGCACAAATTTTTGGTTTTTTAAATGTACATCAGAAATGTTCATTTAAATATATTCATTCAGTGTTTCTTCGAAAGTTCATACTGTTTTAAAGTTATTACTCTTAAGCAAAGTTCAAATTTGTAGGCAAAGGCTGTATCGGCAACTAAATATTTTCTACTCTATTTATTAATTGTTAGCACAAGACGAGAAAATATCATGAATTATGATGAAAATTGTCAATTAGTTTGAATAAAAATTTAATTTTAGTAGGCAATGAATATTTAGAAATATAACAGTAAAAATATGAAGTGCACAATCGTGATTTGAAATCCCATATTCATTTTCAATTAATTATAGGACAAGAAGTAATTGACCTCTTAAAATAAATGTAAATAATGGTGTTAAAATAATGTATCAGAGCTAGAATAGTGTAATGTTTTGAGTGAACTAAATTATATTTTAATTCAAGCATTGACAAAGACTCAAAAAAATATATGTGAAGTCAAAACTATAATAATATAAGTCAATTTGATATAATTTGAATAAGAGCATGTACCCAAAAGTGAAACTTTTTCTGGTGCTTCTAGGTCTTTCTAAGTCAATGGTCTGATTATCAATCATATTATGTTCTTCTGTACTATTGTTACATGGCATGAGCTGCACATGTTTGCTTTGGTTTTGCTGTGTGTGTTGCAATTGCTTTCTTCCCTCTGATCTTTGTAATATGAATTGGACGTCACTAGAATATTCACCCCATTTCATAAGAATCTGAAAAAAATATTGCAAATGATGAGTATAAACTTACAAATAAATCTATATAATTACATTTAAATACCTTCAAAGGATTTTCTTGTGGAGCCAAGTGCCTTTCATTGCATCTCCACCTTTCAATAAGACTAAATCGGCCAACTTTTCCTGTGGCATGAGCTAATGCATAAACAACATCCTACAAAATATTGGAAATATGTGAAACACAATATTTTAATTAAAGGCTTATTAATATATATATATATATATATAATATATATATATATATACAACTTGCCTGGCAACTGGTGTTATCAGTTACACCACATACAATTCGCTGAAATCCATCAACCCATACTTTTAACTCCATGTTTTTCGTGCTTTATTATTAAAATATATTAAAAATTATGCAAGCACGCTATGAAGAACATGTTTCATTTAATTACAAAAAATATTAATATCATCTTTTAAATACGAACTATTTACAAATTAATTTAATACATGTTATTTTAATGAACTATCAAGAGCTTCAAGTTTATGTATTCCATGTTAAAATTAAGAATCATATTTTTCACATCACAAAATTAAGGTCAATAGGTTTGTTTGTTTTGAATTTGTTCATATTATTGCAGTATTTATTTAGCAGAGACAATCATATAAACAATACTCATAATTGATTTTCATCGTGTGTTTACATGATTGAATGATTATATTTACACATTTATGCACAGTCTGAATGACTTATCCTGTTTCACAACAATTAAAATTTGTGCTAAACGTATAAATTTTAGCGTACTTCTTTCTACTAAATTTCGTCAAAAATTCAACACTGAGATGTTAATATTGACATTATTTTCTACTACATATATATTATACAAAGCAGTCTTAAATTGACAGCACATACATAGTACTAAGTGCGAAGATAAAGGAGTTAGATATATAGATTGTCCACTTCGCCAAATTGATATATCACAGACGTCTGTGTACATGTATCGTTAGATGGCACTTCAATCTCGTCAATCAACCTACAATCAACGGTCAACGCAACGGACGATGCATGGCCGGTAATCACGGAACAAACATCTGTAATCTCGTTTTTAGTTCCCTCTCCCTCGTTTGGAGCGCTGGTAGCGCTACAAAACGGGCTAAAGAAAATATTCGAGAATCATATGGCGGCGGAATAATATTTTAGTGTCAAAGTGTCAAATGTTGTTAAAAGTTATAACAAATATCATGTCAAAGTGCGGTGTACAATAATGCGCGGAACATCAACAAATATGCGAAAATGTGTGTATTCCTGCAGAAAATGACGTAATATGTAAAATGATTAGTAAATAACTGGAGCCCGGGCTGAGCTGAGCACTGATGGTGAGTGAGAACTAGGTGAATAAGTTTTATCAATATGTACACAACAAAATACTCGCATCTATTACTAGAACTTCTGATATAATTTTTTATTGTAGCTCAATAACTGAGACATTTAACAGTATCAATGCTAGGAATTTTAAGGTTATAAATACAAGACACCCGTCTTACTAAATCCCTTTCTGGAAGCTATGTTATTGAAAAATTATTTTTTTATAACACTTTTTTGTATTGTTCTGGCAAAACTGAAGATGGAAAACCGTCCTGAAAGGTGAGTTATTTAAAAATTTTTATACTACAAATTAAGTTCGTAGCAAATGATTCTAGATATTTTTTTTTCAGCAGAGGTTCTTAAGCACTGCAGAGACCAGATATGCAAAAAACCAAATTTATACCATATAACAAATGTATTGAGAAAAGAAGTCAGAAGGATAAATATACAAAAAAATATTGAGGCAGAAGTTACAAGAAAGTGTCAAATGTGCTGACAATTTTGCTTATCTCCCAGCAACATTAAATAAGAGGGCTCGTAATTTTATATTAAGGCAACTAAGAGAACATACAAAGAAGCGAAAAGAAAGAAAATTTACACTTGATGATAAAATTCTTGCTTTAACTCTGCATAAAATTTCTCTAAGAGGTTATTACTTTTGGAGAGAAAAATATTTGTTCTGCCTGCTCCTCAAACATTGAGAAAGTTGCTCTCAGCAATTCCCTTGTATAGTGGTATTAATGAGACCCTTTTCCAAACATTGGGTTCAGCTATGGCACAGAAAAAATATGTGAATAGCAAAAACTGTATTCTGATGTTTGATGAAATATCATTATCATCTGCATTACATAACGACTGTAAAAACGATGATATTGTGGTTTTCAATTGGCAAATGGTAGTAGAGAAAGTTTATTTTCTGATCATGCTCTTGTCTTTTTCAAATCAAATAGTTGATACTTGAACTGTCATATTTTTTGTGATTGTTTAATGAATGTGTTTTTTTTTATAAATCTATAGTAATAAATAACGAAGTTGTTAAATGTTTTAGCAAATGTAGAAATTGTAAATAAGTGGCTACTTCATGGAGTATATTTTGCTAAACAGTTATTTCTGTTATTATTGGTGATAATACATTTAACAGATGTCGAGAAGTATATAGATCATGAATTGTACAATAATTTACCGGGATAACAGCAGAATAGTTTGCAAATGACATCCCCTTATAGTAATTTATTTTAGTAAGCTGTTGATATGCTTTTCAGATAAAAGTAATTTTGGTTTTGTTCTTTAATTTATTGGCAATGTGTTTGCATATAACTTTCTTGAACTTTTGCCAGTTACTGTTATGAGAACATAATGATTTCTTTTTCTTGTGATAATGATGATAATGATATTTTGATCAACATTTAAAAGCAGATTAACGCAATGTGCAGAAAAGGTTTTCAGATAGAGACTATACATAGATTTAATGTAACTTATCATTATTTGATTGAGCACCAAGATGAATATAAACAGAGTTAATTTACAGGAATATCTTAGGCATAAATGTTTATTCCTTATTTTCGAATATGTTTCTCTTTTTTGATTGCAATATAAATTTATGACCCTTTTGAATTGTTGTTGCTGGGATTTTAAGTTAACTTTTGAGCGCATGAAGAGAGTTTTAGTAACTTCTATCTCTTTTGTTTGGTATTTATTATTCGGATCAATTCTCAATACTTTAGTTATATGGTATAGATAATGTCTAAATTATATTTTAAATTTTCTAGCAATCTAGAAAAAAAATATAATTAGATAGATTTTTTTGACATGAAAACACACACACACACACATAATAGGAGTCTGTGCCTTAGGGCAGGTCTGTGAGCTAAAACTCAATCTCAATTGAGGGAAGAAGAAAGAATAGTGTGTGATATGAAATGGCCATTTCATTTTGCAGTGCTGCAATTGGGCTATTTTGAATACAAGAAAGCGAGGCTTGGACACACCCCTGTCCACACAAGACATTGAACAACCATATGTATATATATATATATATTATATATATATTATATACATGTAAATGTATGTACATTTCTATGCCATTTGTACATAGTGTATAAAGCTTAGTAGCATCTATTGTAATCATATATGATGTATATATATATGCACATACACAGTGGATAATATTTATGTTCGTTTCTATGCTATTTGTGCATAGTTCCTAAAGCTCACTATCGTCATACATTTATGTGCAATTTATATATATATTTATATATATATATATATATAATGTGTACATGTATGTACTTTTCTCTGCCATTGGTACATAGTTTATAAAGTTTAGTAGCATCTATTGTAATCATATATGATATTATATATATATATATATATATATATATATATAATATATATATATATTAATGTTTAATATGAACAAAACAGCACTCAGATTTGTTTAACACAACTTTATTTTATGATTACAGACGTTTCGAGACCATGGCTGTAATCATAAAATAAAGTTGTGTTAAACAAATCTGAGTGCTGTTTGTTCATATTAAACAATTAATATTCGTTCCACTCATATCATAATATTCTATATATGTATATATATATATATATATATATAATATATATATATATATGCACATACACAGTGGATAATATATACATTTATGTACGTTTATATGCTATTTGCGCATAGTTTATAAAGCTCACTAATCGTCATACATTTATGTGCAA
>NW_020538979.1:0-29447 GCF_003426905.1 Ctenocephalides felis
AAATTTTATAGCAATTAGTTTTTTTTAAAGACACTTTATAATTGCAAAAATTTTTACCAGGAATTTCACAAGTAGATGTTTGAAAAAATATTTTTTATTTAATTTTTTGTATGATATATAAAGGTTTTAATATTTTTATAATTTAAAGGAGTGTTTAAGGTATCATATACTTCATTTACATTTTTTAAAACAATTGATTATTATACTAATTAATTTTGAAAGACACTTAGTAATTGCAAGAGTCCATTTTCAAATATTTTACATATAAGTAGTTGTATGAAAAAATATTTTTATTTAAATTTAAATTTTTGAGGATTTATAGCTGGTTTAGGAAATAATTTATAATAATTATTCTGTGTGAATATTTGTATGTTTAGTATTTTTTGCAGTTAAAGGAATGTTTGAGGTATAACATACCCAAATTACAACTTTCTAGAATAAATACTTTGGACGTACTGATTTTTCAAAACTTACCAAAATAATCTCAAAAAAAAAATCTTGAAAAGTTGGATGTATTAAGTTTATTTGGATCGCAAAATATTAAGTTTTGGGTATAATTATGAAAGTATAGTATTTTTTATGCATGAAGGGATGATTAAGGTAACACATACTCAAACTACAACCTTATAGAATGAATAGTTTGGACGTACTGATTTTTAAAAACTTACCAAAATAATCTCAAAAATAACTTTTCTAAGTGTTTGTTGTAACAAATTAAATTGATTAATAAAATTAATTAACTTTATAGGTAAGAAATTACATATATATATATATATATATATATATATATAAATGTAATTATTTATAGTAAAAATGTAGTTTTTACTCCACTGGTTTTAATTATATTATTAGTTTTATTTTAATAAATTATAGTATTTATAGTTAAGACTTGAAACTTAGTCATATTATACTATAATATGTGTAGTATGACTACAAGTACTAATTTCAATAAGTTTTCTTTGTAAGTTTTGTATTATAATTAATATTTTGAATAAATGTTCCAACATTTTTGGCTTTGGTTTGATGAAATTAAAATATCAGTATGGGGTTTAATGATTTTTCATAAATATACTATTTATAGTTAAGACTTAAAACTTGGTAATAATATACACTATATATATACTATGACTACAAATTCTAAAATCCAGGATTACTTACATAAATTTTGAATAAAAAAATATATTTTGAATAAGTGTCACTAAATTTTTGGTGTGTATACAATATATTATTATGAATTTTGAGAATTTTTATAAATTGTACTATTTATAGTTAAGACTTAAAATTTTGCCATATTATTCTTTAATATGTCTACTATGACAACAAATACTAAAATCAATACATTTTCTAAGAAATTTTTCGTTAATTTACAATTGACCAAAAAAATGTCTTGCAATAATACTAGAGTTGTTGTATAAAACAAACTAGCATGCCGTTTATAAAAAACGGTCCTCAGTGTGCATTATTTATCCAGCAAAATTGTAAATTTGATATATTTAACTTCAATATGTCTACTTTGACTACAAATACTTGAAATTTTAACTATTTAGGAATTTTTAAATTTAACATAATTTAAAATGATTTAAAAATACTATATGAACTATTTTTGAAAGAATTATATTAACTATTTTCAAAAAATTGTATTAACTAATTTTTAAAAAAATATTAACTATTTTTTAGAAAAATATATTAACTATTTTGTTTTAAATTATATTCACTATGTTTAAAAAAATTATATCAACTCCTTTTAAAAAAATTGTATTAACTACTTTTAATAAAAGTTATATAAACTAATTTAAGAAATTGTATTAACTATTTTCCAAGAAAATTTTATTTGAATTTTAAGAAAATTCCAATAACTATTTTAAAAAAAATGTATTAACTATTTTTTAAGAAAATATATGATCTATTTTTTTAAAAATAATATTTACTATTTTTCAAAGAAATTATATCAACTATTCTGTTTTAAATTATATTAACTGTTTTTTGAAGAAATTATATCGACTATTTTTTTTAGAAATTGTATAAACTATTTCTGAAAATTATTTTTAAATATTTATATTAACTTTTTCTAGTAATTATTTTAACTATTTTTTGAAAAAATCATTTCAATTATATTTAAGAAATTGCATTAACTATTTTTCAAAATATTAATTATTGTTCAAAATATTAACTACTTTCCAATATTTATATTATAGTCACTAATTTTTTTAAAAAAATTATATTAACTAATTTTAAAAACACTGTCACTGTTTGTTTTGTCTTAATAAAAGTGTATTAACTATTTTAAAAATTGCATACTTTCATGTCGACTAAGTTTAAGCTTTTCTGTTTTCACAATAAAAAAATATTAAGTATTTTTTAAAAGATTTTAACTATTTCAAAAATTAAATATTAATAATTTTTTTAAAAAAATCACAGTTAACTAATTTTTTAAATGATTTTAACTATTTTTATTCGTAATTATTAATAAATATTAGTATAATTTATTTTACGCGTATTTATTACTAAAAATCTATATTAACTATTTAAAAAAAAGTATTAACTATTATCAAGTAATTGTATTAACTATTTTTCAAATTTAAATGAACTATTTTATAAAATTACATTCACAATTTTCAGTAAAATATTTAAAACCAATATTTCAAAATTTTACTATATACTATTTTAAAAAATAGTTGTATTAACTATTTTTAAAAAAATATTCACTATTTTTAAAATAATTGTAACTATTCCTTTCTCGTAATTATTAGTAAACATGAGTAAAATTTATTTTATGTGTATTTATTACTAAATCGATAGTAACTATTTGAAATAGTAAGTAAAAATCGATATTAACTATTAGAAAAAATGTATTAAAAAGTTAATATAATCTCTTCAAAATAGTAATATAAATATAAATATTTAAAAATAGTTAATAAGTAATTTTTAGTTGTGAACTATTTTAACAAAAACTTTTTTTTAACTATTTTGTTTTCTAAGTTAGTTTAATAAAAAAAATTATGGTTTATAAAATTTTTTTAGAACCCAAAACACTTCCGGAACATAAACTATACCGGAATAAACTATTCTTTTAAAACTTTAAACTATAACAAACAAATTAGTTTATCAAACTATTTTCCATTTAACAACTTTTTTATTATAAAGCACTATTATTAATTATTCTAACAAATTTCTAATTAAATTTCATTTAAATAATTTTCCCGGAGTTCCGTCCCATCCGGCATCCGGCACGCCACTGTCCACCGGGATGCACTCCGGAATCCCTTTCGCGATTTTACTCTACGCGAAAACGGGACAGCAATATGAAACGACAGAGATGAGACGACTGTGCGAGCGGAACGGCAGTACATTTTGTATGTGCGAGAACGAGACAGCGCTAACGCGCATGCGGGTAAAGGATATATACAGAAATAATACTCAAGGACTCAAGGTATAGGCGAGTGAGATGGATATATGGTTTGTGTATAGAGAGTGTGTGAGTGCGAGCGAGATGCATATACAGTGTAATAATTATGATAGGTTTGTTTTTGTTTTGCGTTGAACAGTGTTGGTCGAGATTAAGGGTTGTTTTGGGGCATATCGGGTTGCTGTAGGGCTTTGGGGTAAAAGACAATATTACAGACAATTTATTTGTGCATAATTTTGTCATATGCCTCATTCATACTAAACGAATGGTTTAAAAGTTACATGAGTTTAAACAAAAAAATTTCTTGGTATACTGCGTTCCAGTGCAAGAAGTCTTCGTGCGCTGTATGCGTGAAATCTGACGAAAGTTGAAGTTTGTATTGAAACAAGTATAGTTTTGTACTTGAGATTATGAGGTGCTATTTTAAAGTACGGGGAGTTGCTGTAGGACGTAATGATGTTAGACAAAATTGTGCACAATTTATTTGTGCACAATTTTGTCATACACACCATTCATACTAAACGAATGGTTTTAAAGTTATGACGTGTACACTTTAACTTGTAATACAACTTTGCTTCCGCCGTTTTGCCAATAGGAATTCATTACAATAACGGCGGAAGCAAAGTTGTATTCGTGGTATATTTTCAAATGTATTTTAAAGTACACCGAGTTGCTGTAGAGCTTTGGGGTAAAGGACAAAATTGTATGCAATTTAGTTGTGCATAATTTTGTCATACATATCATTCATACTAAACGAATGGTTTTGAAGATATCACGTTTATAATACATTAAGACACTTTAACCTTTAAGAATTGGGTGTACAACTTTGCATCCGCCACTTTTTCAATACGAATTATTTACACTAACGGCGTGTTATATACGATATTCATACTAAACGAATGGTTTTTGAGTTATAACGTCTATAATACATTAAGACAATTTAACATCTAAGTATTAGGTCTACAACTTTGCTTCCGCCGTTTTTCCAATACGATTTCATTACAATAACGGCGAAAGCAAAGTTGTACTCGTGATATATTTTCAAATGCATTTTAAAGTACTCCGAGTTGCTGTAGAATGTTATAATGTTAGACAATTGTTGATAATTTAATTCTGAACAAATTTCTGATCACATCATTCATTCTCAACGAATGGTTTTTGAGTTATAATGTCTATAATACATTAAGACAATTTAACTTGTAAGTATTGGGTATACAACTTTGCATCCGCCGCTTTTTCAATACGAATTCTTTACACTAACGGCGGTAGCAAAGTTGTATCCGTGGTATATTCTCAAATGTATTTTAAAGTACACCGAGTTGCTATAGAGCATTGGGGTAAAAGACAGTATGGTGCATAATTTATTTGTGCATAATTTTGTCATACACACCATTCATACTAAACAAATGGTTTTAAAGTTACAAGCGTTGCAACAAAAAAACGTATTCGGTATACTGCGTTCCAATCCAGGATGTCATCGTGCGCTGTATGCGCGAAGTCTTAGAAATGTCGAAGTTTGTATGGAAACTGCTGTAGTTTGGTACTTTGGATTATTAGGACGATTCAAGTGGTATTTTAAAGTACAACGGGATACTGTAGGTCAAAATGATGTTAGGCAATATTGTTTATTAATTAATTCTGAACAAATTTCCCATACACATCATTCATACTAAACAAATGGTTTTCAAGTTATGACGTTTATACTAGAAACATGTATTTTTAAAAAGTTTTAACCGTTAGTTTGTTTCTAGTAGTATTTTTAAGTATACCGAGTTGTTGTAGGGCTTTATAATATTAGACAAAATTGTAGATAATTTAATTTTGAACAAATTTTCTATACTCACCATTAACATGAAACAAATGGTTTTGCAATATTGTAGATAATTTAATTCTGAACAAATTTCCCACACACACCATTCATATTAATCGAATGGTTTTAGAGTAACAAATAATTTAGTAAATGTCTGCACTATTTTATTATACATATTAATTTATGAATTATTAAAAGCAATTTATAAGTATACCAAATTGCCGTAGGGCTTTAGAATGTTAGAACAATTTATGCAGTATTTTATTATAAACAAGTTTCTCATACACGCCATTCATATTAATCCAATGGTTTAGAAGTTACAGAAGATTTACTGAATATAAGCAATATTTTCCCAAATTTTCTGATGAATTTAAAATATTGCATTCTTGGGTTTAATAATTTTGGGTTAAATTATACTATATATAGTACAGGCTTTAAATTGGGTCAAGATATACTTTAATATGTCTACTATGACAACAAATACTGAAATAGTTCAAACTTCTTGTAATTTATTTATTAAAAATAATTAAACAAATGACTACATAATTTTTCTACAAATATAAAATATTGGATTTTCTGATTTCGCGTTTGGATAAATTGACTTTTTTTTAAAATTATACTATATATATAGTACAGGCTTAAAATTGGGCCAAATTATACTTCAATATGTCTACTCTGACAAGTAATACTAAAATTGTTCAAAAATTTTGTAATTTAGTTATTAAAAATAATTTAAACAAATTACCACAAATTTTGTAATTAATTTCAAATATCACATTATTGGGTTTAAGAATTTTTATAAGTTATACTATTTATAGTACAGGCTTTAAATTCGGTGAAATTATACTTTAATATGTCTACTATGACAGCAAATACTAAAACTATTGAAATTATTTCTAATTTATTTATTAAAAATAATTTAAACACATTACTACATTTTTTCTACAAATGTAAAATATTGCATTTTCTAGTTTGGCTTTTTTTTGTAAATTATACTATATATAGTACAGCCTTGAAATTAGGACAAATTATACTCCAATATGTCTACTATGATAACAAATACTAAAATAGTTCAAATTTTTTGTAACTTATTTTTTAAAAATAATTTAAACAAATGAACACAAGTTTTTTTGTTGTATTCAAAATATTACACTCTTGGGTTCAAGAATTTTTGTAAATTATACTATATATAGTACAGGCTTGAAATTGGGACAAATTATACTTCAATATGTTTACTATGACAAAAAATACTAAAATTGATAAGTCGTTTTGGAAAATTTTAAAATATTAATAATAATTGCAAAATATAACATCAATTTCAGTACTGACTGAAATTGATGGACATACATATTTAGGAAGCTCCTCAGAACGACCCGTTGATACTAGAGTGTTATAATTTGAGTAAGTTACTTGTCAATCCATATACTGTGACAACAAATACTAAAACAAATAAGTCTTCTATTCTAACAAAAAAGAAAATTAGGAACAATTGTTCACACAAACAATATTATTTTCAAAACATACACTTCAATTTATTTTTGAGTACATTTTTTATAATTTTTTTTTTTCATATTTTGTTTTAAATTTCCCCCAAAAATTTAATCCAACATAATTTCCAGACACTTTACATCCGGAAATTCCTTTCCATTCCGGAAATTCTTCCGGTCGATGAGAGGACGAGATAATTTTCTTCCCTTTTGTGCGTTTGTGATGTAAAAATATTTCAATTTGCAAGATAAAAAAAATATTTAGTAAAGTAAAATATTAAATTAAATTAAATGTTAGTATTAGATGTGTCGATAAGTATTTGTTGTCTTAGTAGAATTGAAGTATATTATAACCAATTTTCAAGTTTTAACTATAAATAGTTTAATTTATAAAAATTGTTGAAAATCACACTATTACTTTTTCAATTCATCAAAACAAATTTTGTATTATAAAAATTTGCTAGAAAACTCATCGATTTTAGTATTTGTTATCATAGTAGACATATTGAAGTATACAAAGCCCAAGTTTCATGTCTTAACTATAAATAGTATATTTATAAAAAAATCTTCAAACCCCAGACTAATATTTCAATTTTATCAAACCAAAGGCAAAAAATTTTAGGACATTTATACAAACTATCATTTATACTTCAAAATTTACAAAGAACACTAATCGATTTTAGTATTTGTCATCATAGTAGACACATTGAAATATACTACGACAATTTAGAAGCCATTCATTTAAAATATTTTTTAAAATAAATAATTTGATAGAAAACTCATTGATTTTAGTATTTGTTATCATAGTAGACATATTGAAGTATACAAAGCCCAAGTTTCATGTCTTAACTATAATTTATATATATGTAAAAAAAATCTTAAACCTCTATCAAATATCTTGATTTCATCTAGCCAAAGCAAAACATGTTTGGGACATTTATACAAATTATTATTTGTACTACAAAATTTACAAAGAACACACATTGATTTTAGTATTTGTTTTCATAGTAGACACATTGTAGTATATTATTGCAAAGTTTCGAGTCTTAACTATAAATAGTTAAATTTATAAAAAAAACCTAAACCCCAAACTTATATATCGATTTCTTCAAAATAAATCAAAAATGATTGAGACATTTGTACAAACTATTATTTATACTACAAGATTTAAAAAGAAAACTTACCGATTTTAGTATTGTAATAGTAAACATATTGAAGAATATTGTGACAAAGTTTCAAGTCTTAACTATAGATAGTATAATTTATACAAAAATGTTGAAAACCACACAATTACATTTTTAGTTCATCGAAATCAAATTGAAATTTAGGAACCATTTATTTAAAATATTTTTTATTACAAAAATTTGTTAGAAAACTCATCGACTTTAGTATTTGTTGTAATAGTAGACATATTGAAGTATGCTATGACCAAGTTTGAAGCATTAACTATAAATAGTATATTTAAAAAAAAAATCTTTAAACCTCACACTAATATCTTAAATTCTTCAAAATAAAGCAAAAATTATTGAGACATTTATACAAACTCTTATTTATACTACAAAATTTACAAAGAAAAGTCATCGATTTTAGTATTTGTCGTCATAGTAGACATATTAAAGCATACGGCAAAGTTTCATGTCTTAACTATAAAAAGTACAGTTTATAAAAAATCTTCAAACCCCAGGCTAATTTTTAAATTTTATCAAATCAGAGCAAAAAATTCAGGGACATTTATTCAAACTATTATTTGTACCTCAAAATTCATAAACCAAGATCAACGATTTTAGTACTTGCTATCATAGTAGACACATTGAAGTATATTACCACCAAGTTTCAAGTCTTAACTACAAACACTTAATTTCCTAAAAATCCCCAAAACCCAAAACTACCATAAATTCTCCAGCACAAAATCTTACAATCTTGTGGTCGTAACTATGTTATAATAATTTTTGCATCAAACAGCAAAGGAATTTGTTCATCTAGTAAACAATTAGTTAAAATTCCTTTCAACTCAGTGTTCCTCAGTGTTTGTGGTTAAAGCTGCAAAGTTTAGATTTTTGGAAAAAATTGTTTAATATGTCTACTATGATAACAAATACTAAAATCGATGAGTGTGATTTGAAAATTTTGTAGTATAAATAATAGTTTGATTAAACGCCCCAAAAATTTTGCGCTTTGGTTTGACGAAATTAAAATATTAGTGTGGGGTTCAAGGAATTTTTATAAATGTACTATTTATAGTTAAGACTTGAAAGTTGGTCATGATATACTTTAATATGTCTACTATGACAACAAATTCCAAAATCGATGAGTCTTCGTTGTAAATTTTGCAGTATATAAAATAGTTTGTATAAATGGCCCCAAGTTTTTGTGCTTTGGTTTGATGAAATCAGGATATTATCTTGGGGTTTAAGAATTTTTTATAAATGTACTATTTCTAGTTAAGATCTGAAACTTTGCCATAATATACTTCAATATGCCTACTATGACAAAAAATACTAAAATCGATGACTTTTTTCTGTAAATTTTGTAGTATGAATAATAGTTTGAATAAACATCCCAAAAATGTTTGCTTTAGTTTGATGAAATTAAAATATTGGTGTGGGCTTTAAAGATTTTTTATAAATGTACTATTTATAGTTAAGACTAGAACCTTTGTCATAATATACTTCAATATATTTACTATGATGGCAAATACTAGAATCGATGAGTGTTCTTTGTAAATTTTAAAGTATAAATAATAGTTTGAATAAGTGTCCTAAAAAGTTTCACTATAGTTTGATTAAATTAAAATATTAGTCTGGGGTTTAAGAAAATTTTATAAATGTATTATTTATAGTTAAGACCTAAAACTTGGTCATGATATACTTTTATATGTATTCTATGACTACAAATACTAAAATAGATGAGAGTTCTTTGGAAATTTTGTAGTATAAGCAATAGTTTGTATAAACGTCCCAAAAATGTTTGCTTTGGTTTGTTAAAATTAAAATATTACATTTGGGTTTAAGATATTTTTTACAACTATACTATTTCTAGTTAAGAGTTAAAACTTGGTTGTAATATTCCTTAATATGTCTACTATGATGACAAATGCCAAAATTGATGAGTGTTCTTTGTAAATTTTGTAGTATAAACAATAGTTTGAATAAATGTCCACACATTTTTGCTTTGGTTTGATAAAATATTACTCTGGGATTTAAGGTTTTTTTGTAACTATACTATTTATAGTTAAGACTTCAAACTTTCTCATAATATACCTTAATATGTCTACTATGACAACAAATACTAAAATTGATAAGCTTTCTTTGGAAATTTTGCAGTATAAAAAGTAGTTTTACAAAATGTCCGAAAATGTTTTACTATAGTTTGATAAAATTAAAATATTAGTCTAGGGTTTAAAATTTTTTTATAAATGTACTATTTATAGTTAAGACTTCAAACTTGGTCATAATATACAATAATAAGTCTACTATGACTACAAATACTAAAATCAATACATTTTCTAAGAAATTTTCAAACTATTAACAATTTACTGAAAAAATGACTTGCACCAATACTAAAGTTGCTTATTCAGATAAAAGAATATGCCGTTTTTGAAAAACGGCCCTCAGTGTACATTTTCTATCCAACAAATTTGTAAATTGAATATATTTACCTTCAATATGCCTACTTTGACTACAAATACTAAAATCGATAACCCTTTATACAAAATATCGATATAATAATACTTTTATCAATCAAGTACACAGTGCAATAATTTTTAACGATTTCTAGTAATGATTTTTAAGGAGTTGTTGAGGACGCACCGTTTGTATTATCCACTTGTAATTTGCACAAAATATTCTTCAATATGTCTAGTATGACAACAAATACTAAACTTGATGAGTCGTCTTGCAAAATAATAAAATATTATCAACAATTGCAAACAATAACATCGATATAGTATTGACTGAAATCGATGGACATACATGTTTAGGAAGCTCCTCAGGATGACCTGTTTATACTAGAGTGTTGTAATTTGAGTAAGATACTCCTCAATGCATATACTATGACGACAAATACTAAAACCGACACATCTTCTAACAAAATATTGAAATATCCATAATTTATTCACTGACATACATTCCCTGATTAATACAAAAGAAACACAGATTGTTATATTTGATGAGCTCTCCAGGACGTATTTATGACTCAAGTGTGTTGTAATTTGGTTGAGTTATACCTTAATATGTCTAATGTGACAACAAATACTAAAATTGATAAGTCGTCTTGCAAAATTTTAAAATAATAATAATAATTGTAAACAATGACATCGATATAGTGTTGACCGAAGTCGATAGATATAGATGTTTAGGAAGCTCCTCAGGATGAACTATGGGTACAACTTGTACCCGTACCCGTACCGTACAAGAGCACTGTAATTTGAGTAAGTTACTCTTCAACCTCTATACTATGACAAAACATACGCTAAATTGTTTAAATTTAGTATAGTAATGCACATTTTAACAAAACTCTCATAATTCTTTCTACCAAGTTTGTAAGAGTGGGTGGCGGTGGAGGGATGTAGTATTACTCGTCGTACTACTCGGTCGGTCGGAAGTTGGTTTTGCAAACCGGAAATGAAATCTGTTGTGTTCTGTTGGATCCGAAACAACCCCCAACCCCTGTCCCATGGTCTGTGCACCCTCCCACAGAGCCCATTCTGGGGAAATGTAATTATAACTAAGACTGTCAAGTGGGAATAGAATTTGAATTGTTTAAAAAGTAGTTTTTGAAGAGATCTGCAGGACGCACCGTTTATACTACGACTTTGTAATTTATTTAAATTATACTTTAGTATGTTTACTACGACAGCAAATACTGAAACCAATGAGTCTTCTAACAAAATCATAAGCAAAAAATTAATTTCCAATCAAAATACAACAATGTAGAAAGTTGAATAAATAAGATAGTGTCATGTTTAGAAAGCTCTGCATGATGCACCGTTTGCACTACAAACTTCTAATTTACACAACTTATACTTCAGTATGTCTACTATGACGACAAATACTAAAATTGATAGTTTTTATACGAAAAAAGTAAGAAAACAATAATTCTTTTAAAAATATCCCGAGCAAAACAAATGTAATATGTATGAGAGTGTCATGTTTAGAAAGCTCTGCAGGACGCACCGTTTGTACTACTAACTTGTAATTTACACAACTTATACTTCAGTATGTCTACTATGACAACAAATACTAAAATTTGTAATTTTCATACTAAAAATGTAAGAAAAAAATAATTCTTTAGTAAATACCCCGAACAAAACAAATGTAATATATATGATAGTGTCATGTTTAGAAAGCTCTGCAGGACGCACCGTTTGTACTACAAACTTGTAGTTTTTACAAATTATACTTCAATATGTCCACTATGACGACAAATGCTAAAATTGATAACTTTCATACCAAAATTGCAAGAAAATGACAATTGTCTAGTAAAAATATTTTATAAAGCAAATATGATATATATGATAGTGTCGTTTTTTGAGAGCTCTGCAGGACGCACCGTTTGCACTACAAACTTGTAATTTACACAAATTAGACTTCAGTATGTCTACTATGACGACGAATACTAAAATTGATCATTTTTATACCAAAATGTAAGAAAAAAAATTCTTAAAATGAAAACAACGTTATAAAATACATTCTGATGACAAACCAATAAAAACAACGTAAATAGGACTCTACTGATAAGCAAACACGAATTAAAAATGTAAAAAGGACTCTACTGACGAGCAAACACGATTTAAAAGGACAAAGGGACTCTACTGATGAGCAAGCTCGGTTTGAAAACAAAGAGGGACTCTACTGACGACCAATAATTATTTTAAGAGAAAAAAAAAGAACACCACTGATCAAAAAAATAAATTTTAATTTATAAATAATCTTGTGATGAAAAAGCAAACAATATAAAAAAAAATAATTTAAAAAAAATTATTTAAACACTGTCAATCCATTTAAGAAATATTTACAAAAAAGGGACACTACTGACACTTGTGGACAGTGGCGGCGCTAGACCATTCGTGGGCGTCGGCGAAATTCGTTTGCGAGGCCCCCCTTTTTTGCCAGTTGCAACTTGACTAGTGATACATGGCATCGTGCCTAAAGACAAATTGCTGAAACTTTTCGTGCCGTAATTTAAATTTTTGAAAAGCTTTTAAAAAATTTGAAAAGTGAAAGAAATTGACTTTTTTTTAATTTGAAATATTTTGTTGAAAATTTCGAACTTTTTTTCGTCGTCTCG
Source organism: Ctenocephalides felis (assembly GCF_003426905.1). NCBI lineage: Eukaryota > Metazoa > Arthropoda > Insecta > Siphonaptera > Pulicidae > Ctenocephalides > Ctenocephalides felis. Next base: position 12,992 of record NW_020538979.1, read on the forward strand.
TCCCATTATTTTAAAATTTAATAAGTTTTTATAATTAATCATTTATCGTAGTTCCATAAAATTTATGTTAGATGATACTAACAAGTTTTTGAAAAAAGATTTTTACAATAAATTACGAAGAAACTGTGCGGTCGATCTTGACGAAAAACAATTCAGGACGATCGCCAACTGAAAACTTTCGATCAGTTTTTGAATTTTTTAAATTGGTTCAAAAATGCCAAAATGTCGTTTTTTTAGGACGCTTTAATTTTTTGTCGACGACATCAGAGCCGATCAACCGATTTAAAGGATTTAAAAAACATTCGATTTGTGTTAATAATTTGTCAAAGGCAGGTTTAGCGGTTTTGGAGATACAAAAAAAGTTTAAAAGATTATCAATTTTATTTGATTATCAATTTTATTTGGAAGAATCCATTAAATTTACTGAATGTCCTATACTGGACAGTTGTAAATAAGAGTTAATAAAAAAAATATATATATATCTCATTGTTATTTCTCACTGATAAATTTTTATTGAACATTGATTACTTTTATTCCTCGAATATTTAATTACTGTTTCGATGATTTACATAGTGCTCACATAAGAAATACACAAATATAAACAAGCAGAGAATTAGCTTGCGCAAAGTTGTTTAGATTTAATAATCTATAGTGTTGTTCATAAAAGATAAAAGAGTAAAATGATAGTGCCTGTAAACCACTAATCACCTTTTTTACTCGCACATCCGTATGAAAATTAACTAAATTTTAAATAATTAAATTTTTTCCGGGGCCTCTTGCGAGGCCCCCCCAGGCGCGAGGCCGTCGGCGGCCGCCGACACCGCCGACGCCTCGCGCCGCTACTGCTTGTGGATAGCAAATACTAAAGTAATAATGGACATGATGAAAAACCACGACAGGAATGTTTAAAAAAAAACATTATACACCAAAATAACATTTCATCCCCCTTCTGCTCCATCAATATCGATAAAAATGCCCATTAACCACCACTAATTACTAAAACTGGACGTCACAGAGAGAATTTTTGACGCCCAAATTAAAAGCGGCAATTTAAAATAACTGGCGTCGATTAAAAATACATTGTCATGAGTTAAAATAAAAACATGAAACGAATTTTAAATCTATACGCGCCAGTAATAAACGTGTTGTAATTTGATTATTATATCGCTTGTAACTTTTGAACGGTTTGTTTAAATATAAAGGTATATTTGGGTAATTTGTTCAAAATTAATTGATTTATAATGTTGTCTAAGGTTTTGGAATCTTATAGCAAGTCGGTGTGCTATAAATTTGCGTTAAAACAAAAGTAGGTGATGTTGGCTATTGAAAATGATGTTTGTACGGAACCCTGTAGGTTTGCTGGATTTGTGTATATGGTATTTGATTTTAGCTCGTCGATACCTTTCATTTGATCCCCCACATGCCTATATTTGATTTTACAAAGTTTTGACCTACTGTTCAGCAACCTATTGGTCAACCTTATATTAAATTTATTGTAACTTTTAAACCGTTTGTCCGAGATGAATGGAATATTTGGTGAATTTGTGTTAAATTAAATTATGTATAATATTGTATGATATAGAAACATTGCAGCAAGTTCGAGTACTTCAAAATTGCACAAAAATGATATTAGAAATTGAATAAATGGTTTGTACGCAAACCTATTAGTACGCAAACTTATTACTTGTGACGTCACCATGATATTTGAATTCAGCTCGTCGAGACCTTTTATTTGATACCCCACATGCCTATATTTTATTTTACAAAGTTTTGACCCACTGTTCAGCAACCCATTGGTCAACTTTTTATTGCAAGTCTTGTAACTCTTGAACCGTTTGTCCGAAATTAATGAATTTGTGCAAAATTGAAATATGTAAAATATGGTCTACCGTGGCGAACTCGACACCAACTTCGTATACTTTAAATTAACAAAAAAAAAAAAAAATTAGAAATCGATTACAAGCCTATTGATTTACCGAGTCTTTTACTACAGGATTTGGATAGTTCACGTCGAGACCTTTCATTTGATACCCAATATGCCTATATTTGAAGTAAAACTTCTTAACTCATATTTGACCAGCTGTACTATATGTAGTATACAAGTAGCTTTAATATGTTACTAATTTTCGACAGCGTTTTTGTATCATAAATATTCAAGGTACGGAACTATGGCCAAAGATGAGTTTGTGCAGAATTTTATTGGCTACAAATCACCTTAAGACAATTTAGAGGTTACAACACTAGTTTAGCAGTTACGAGTCAAAATTTATAAACGTATACATACGATTATTGATTAAATATAAAAAATATGAATTTTTGGAAGAAAAAACGTGAAAATAGCCCTAGATAAGTACATTCTAATGAACATCTTTAACACGAGGCAGTGTTTATAATGTGACTGTTCAGGAGCAATTTTCAGATTTTGACCAAAAACTATAAAACATAGCTTTTTTTGTTGTTTTCGTTGTTCAAGGGGACGATCAATTTTTTTTCTCTGTATTTAAGTTTATTTGTCAGTAAAATCGCTTTGGGTATTTAAATTTATCATCTCTTATTTTAATTTGATCGTCAGTAGAGTCAGTAGAGTCCCTTTGAGATTGCTAGCCAGTAAAGGCCCTTTTTATCTTTTGTTTTAATTTGCTCGTCAGTAGAGTCCCTTTTTATTTTTTGTCTTATTTTTAAATTGCTCATTAGTAGAGACCCTTTTTCGTTTATTTGTCTCATTTTCAATTTGCTCGTCGGTAGAGTCCCTTTTTTATTTAGCTTCTTTTATAATTTGCTTATCAGTAGAGTGCCTTTTTCATTTGTTTGTCTCATTTTCAATTTGCTCGTCAGTAGAGTCCCTTTTCTATGTTCAGCTTCAGTTTCAAGTTAAGTTTAAAATTTTGCAAATCGGTGTGCTTTAAATTTGCGTTCAAAAAAACATGATTGTGAATTATGACATGACAACAGTGATATTGAATTATGACATTTTGTGTTTGTACGGAACCCGGTACGTTTACTAAGTGTGTGCATATGGTATTTGAATTTAGCTCGTCGAGACCTTTTATTTGATACCCCACATGCCTATATTTAAAATGACAACATTTGCTCGTTAGTAGAGTCCCTTTTGCATAAACTAGCAATTTTGTCTCTTTGCTTCCCTTAGAGTTTCCTTATAGTCAATGTTTATCTCTTTTTTCAGTTTGCTTGTCAGTAGAGTCCTTTTCTTCTTTAAATTAACGTGCGGTCTTGTTTTAAATTATTTGCCAGTAGAGTCCCTTTTTATCTTTGGTTTCAATTTGCTCGTCAGTAGAGTCCTTTTTGTCTATTATTCCCTGCTAGGACTAATTTAGCAGAGTGTAGGAACTAAATCGCTCCACGGTGACTCTACTGACTGTCTGACTCATCACCGGTCATTAGTCATTAGTCATTAGTCATCATTAGCGTGTGTTTTCAAGTGCTTCCCTCTATCGAGTCGAGTCTCAAGTGGATCGAAATGAATGCATCGAGATTGCCGCTGTTAATAATAGGCCCATATTGTGTATCCATCGTGAGGAGTGTGGGGGCAGGGTATAGAGGGACGGGACTATATTGATCAAGTCCAGCACTGACGAGTGTCTAGGTTGAGGAAAAGGGACTGTACTGACAAGCAAATTGAAAAAGAGGCAAACAAATAAAAAAGGGACTCTACTGACGTGCAAATTATAAAAAAAACTAACGAAGATCAAATTATAATATAAACTTAATAATATAATAAGGTTTAAATATAATTTTCAAACACCGAGCAGCGTCGTTCATCTATATTATATAAATGTTAAAAATATGTATATCTAAAAATTACATTTTGTTGTTCATACACAAACTTTTTTGAAAAAGTAGTCAGAATATTTATAAAAGAGAAATACCTGAACAAAACTTTACTCCTAACAATATATATTAATTTCATATATAATTCCATAAATTAACTTACATTTACACAAAACGCAATCAAACCCAATCAAACTGCAAAAGTCTTATTATTAATTAAATGCTCCAACATAATTGTATTTTAATATCTAGATTTTCCATGAATAGCACATCACATTCATTAATCAATCACACTCTCAACCAAATGCAATCAAATTCATTTACAAGTACTAGGTAATCAAATCTAGGTAAGCGTAAGTGTATTAAAGGATAATCAACTATGATTTTCATTATATAATATTTAGAGATACTGAGGCTTCGGGGCTCTGATATGGAGAGTTTGGATTAGACGCTGGTGGAGTTCCCGAAGGCGTTTGCAATGACGCAGTTTCGTTGGCAATAACTCGCTCGATGTGACAAACCATTAATTCGGTGAGAGTTATGTCGGCACGAGAAACGGCGCAAAGATCCGCAAGGGCGCATTGCGATGATGGAAGGTTCAGGCCTCGAACGGCGGCGCAAACGCAAGCGGTGGCAAGGAGCGAAGGAGCGACCTGCATAAATTCAGGTTCAGTACAGCAGACAGACACCAAGGTGTGAGCATGACGTTTGGTAAGGCGGCTTTCATGTCCCCATGGCATTCGCTCGATTAGGTGATCAACAAAGTCGAAGCCAGTAATCGTATTCGAGTTCCAGTTCAGCTTGGTTAGAATTAACACTTCCATGGTCCTAATTTCTTCAGGGGCGACACTATGATCAGTATAAGCGCAAAGCAGATGGATGGTCAAATTGTGGCATTGACGAATCTTGGTGGAAACCAGTAAAGCTGTTGCACCCACAAGTTGAAGTTGTTGACGAGGAATCTCGCATACGCACAAAAACGATCCATGAAATTAACAGCTAGAGGAAACACTTGTTCTTCGCAGTGTTGCTCTTCACACACCTCCAACATCCATGTGGTGACAACTTTCCTCATGAAAGGTAGCAGATCCCCCTGGAAATTGGCAAAGTAATTCATGCGGGGGATGGTGCTCCCTTCCAACATCAGCATGTTATCCATGACTCTGGCGTCTTTTGTCAAATTCTCGTCAACTTCAGCAAAATTGCAATCCACCCGTTCGCCAAATGGGGCTTCGGGGCACAAAAGATTGACATTCATATTTATGTAGTTAAATTAAAATTACGGAAACAAAAAATAATATGTAATCCACCCCAACACGCCACACCGAGACGGTGGAGTTTTTCTGTGATTTTCACCAAATGGAAAATCCTTAACAGCACCAAACACAGACACACACGTTGTTTATAACAAATTGTTTTTATAAATATTATTATATATATAAAATAACTTAAAATTAATTTAATTAGTTGCAAGCACACATGAAGTATTAATGATAAAGGCACACAAAAATCAGTTCAATGTTGGTTTTTTTCAAGAATATCATTGATCAGTAACAACCGCACTCATTGCCGACTGACGTCTGAGTGATATCTTCGGAAGCACGGTGTTGTGTTGATTTAAGCTCATACTGCCAAATTGATTTTAAAAAATCAAACACTGTTCGAAAGATATTAGTTGGGAATGATACTGATTAGTTTTAGGTGAAAATCTACCAAGCAGTTTTCTTGTAATTAACTGTTGAAAAAAAAAAGCCGATTTTTATGGAACTTTTTTTGGCGATATATATCATGGTCTTATAGAACTTACTGAAATATCACGGCTTTACGACAAGTAGTTTAATTTTAAAAATTAATCGAAGATTAAGAAAATGAGTAGTTTTTTTGACGTTTGTTAAAATTAAAATTAGACGATTTACTTGGTATAACGATAGAGTACTTGGTTTTAATGAACATAGTAAACCATTAAAGTCCTATGGAAACTGGTTCAATTATAAAAACTGGTGATTTTTGAAAATTTGCTATTAGAAAATACTCCGAGTCAAAGTGTTCGTTTGTTTTCAATCATGTGTAATAAATCCACTCGGAATACTTCTAATCACTCATCAATTAAATTATTTTTTATTGATTAAGTCGATTAATTACACATATCGGGAAGTTCATGTAACTTGCCTCAAGGCTAAATACCAAACCAACTAGTTTTAAATAATAGTCATAAGTAAATTCATTTGGACGATGTATAATCCCGAGTACCGGTAAATGTTGCGAATATTTTGTACATCTGCCAGACAACCCTTAATAAAAGTTTATGATAGCTCATGTACCTTCGGCGAGCTATCATAAAACTAGAAATATTGGAAATATTTTAAAAATGTAAAAATATAAGTTAGTTAGTCCTGAACTCTTGAACAAGTAACAACTAAAATATTATAATAAAGCGCTAAATAAATTTTTGTATCTAAATAAATTCTTTGATTTCACACACTTCCAGAAGAGCTACAAATGTTCCAATTCTCGTCGTTAAGTATTTCGAATAAAACTCTAATCTACTCAAGAAGCAGTGGCGTAACTATAGGGTGGCGTGGGTGGCAAAATGCCACGGGCCCCCGGCCCAAGGGGGCCCCGGCTCAAGAGGTCGCGTGCTCAGAAATATTGTTTCTACATTATACTCTAATACTTTATTTCATTTGAAAAGTATGTTTTCGTAAGAATCAGGGGCGTAACTACCGCCGTATCAGCCGTATCAAATATACGGGGCCCCCAAACCAGGGAGCCCCCAACGTCCGTAAGAAACATTAATAATATAAAAAAAATCATGAAAAACGAATTAATCATGAAAACTTCGTTCAATCAAATTTAATGTCGTTAAAAAAGTACGCGAGGAATGTAAGATTATTATTTTAAAAAGTTTTATTTTGTCCAGGCCACGGGGGCCCCAAATACGCGTAAAAAAAGTACGCGAGGAATGTAAGATTATTATTTTAAAGAGTTTTATTTTGTCCAGGCCACGGGGGCCCAAATACGCGTAAAAAAGTACGCGAGGAATGTAAGATTATTATTTGGAAGAGTTTTATTTTGTCCAGGCCACGGGAGCCCCAAATACGCGTAAAAAAGTACGCGAGGAATGTAAGATTATTATTTTAAAGAGTTTTATTTTGTCCAGGCCACGGGGGCCCAAATACGCGTAAAAAAGTACGCGAGGAATGTAAGATTATTATTTTGAAGAGTTTTATTTTGTCCAGGCTACGGGGGCCCAAATACGCGTAAAAAAGTACGCGAGGAATGTAAGATTATTATTTTGAAGAGTTTTATTTTGTCCAGGCTACGGGGGCCCAAATACGCGTAAAAAAGTACGCGAGGAATGTAAGATTATTATTTTAAAAAGTTTTATTTTGTCCAGGCCGCGGGGGCCCCAAATACGCGTAAAAAAGTACGCGAGGAATGTAAGATTATTATTTTAAGGAGTTTTATATTGTCTAGGCCACGGGGGCCCCAAATACGCGTAAAAAAAGTACGCGAGGAATGTAAGATTATTATTTTAAAGAGTTTTATTTTGTCCAGGCCACGGGGGCCCAAATACGCGTAAAAAAGTACGCGAGGAATGTAAGATTATTATTTGGAAGAGTTTTATTTTGTCCAGGCCACGGGAGCCCCAAATACGCGTAAAAAAGTACGCGAGGAATGTAAGATTATTATTTTAAAGAGTTTTATTTTGTCCAGGCCACGGGGGCCCAAATACGCGTAAAAAGGTACGCGAGGAATGTAAGATTATTATTTTGAAGAGTTTTATTTTGTCCAGGCTACGGGGGCCCAAATACGCGTAAAAAAGTACGCGAGGAATGTAAGATTATTATTTTGAAGAGTTTTATTTTGTCCAGGCCACGGGGGCCCCAAATACGCGTAAAAAAGTACGCGAGGAATGTAAGATTATTATTTTGAAGAGTTTTATTTTGTCCAGGCCACGGGGGCCCCAAATACGCGTAAAAAAGTACGCGAGGAATGTAAGATTATTATTTTAAAGAGTTTTATTTTTTCCAGGTCACGGGGACCCCAAATACGCGTAAAAAAGTACGCGAGAAATGTAAGATTATTATTTTAAAGAGTTTTATTTTGTCCAGGCCACGGGGGCCCCAAATACGCGTAAAAATTAGTAAAATCTAACAAATTTTGGTTTTATTTCACTAATAACAAAAGTTAGAATAAACATGAAAATTTTCTTCTAAATAAATTTAATTTCGAAAAAAAACCATGAGCGTGTAAGAATGTAAAAATATAATTTTAGAGTGTTGTGATTTTTTTTTTAATATTTTCTTTAATATTTATGAAGCTCTATAGTATGCAAAAAATGACTAATAGAAAACTAACTTTTTATTAAGTCATTTCTTGAATAGATTATGCGAATTAAAAAATCAAAATTAATTTAGTAGTTTGTTCAAAAATTAGCAAAGGAATGGATTGTAAAGACTGTTTGTAAAAACAAAATATCAAACTTAACATGTAGCTTATAAAGCTAATTAAAAATTAAAAAAAATATGTTTGATTTTCAAAACAAAGCAGTAACTGTACTTTTAAATTTTTAATTTTGACTTATAATTATTTTTATTTTTATGTTTTTTTGTACTTATACATTTTAATTTTTTTTTTAATTTTTTTACACATACATTTTAAATAATTTCCTAATTTCAAACCATAAAATATGAATAAGTCGAAGTAGATTTTTACTCATTTTCAATACAATTCATTACAAATCGTGGATATATTTTATATAACATTTAACACGTTGAAAAATTTCGATTTTTTTTAAATTAAATTAAAACCACTTGATTTTACTGATAGGGGGGCCCCATCAAAAAAATTTGCCACGGGCCCCGGATGGCCTAGTTACGCCACTGTCAAGAAGTTATTAAAAATTGGTTACATTTAATCATTAATTAGTAAATTCATTACTAACGTCTCTTCAATATATATATATATATATATATATATATATATATATATAAATTCATAACTTTTAGTCAAATTAGTTTTCAAATCTTTTAGTTTCATAATTTTTTCTAAAAAAATGTTTTTCTCTAATATGTTATTAAGTTTAATTTTTTAAAACAATAAATTTTTGTTGAGTGTTTTTTTCCTGTGGTGTGTATAATGTTTCTCTATGCTATAATTAATCTTATTGTTGTTTACATTAGTTAATAAAATTTTCAAATTGTTGTAGTTGCTGAATGATGACACGCATCTTGTGTCGAAACGTATAAATAAAAGTTTTTATACTTTATACCTTTTTTATTTCGACGAATGGGCTGCTAGTTACTTTGAAATATATATATATATATAGTCAAATTAGTTTTCAAATCTTTTAGTTATTCATAATTTTTTCTAAAAAAATGTTTTTCTATAATATGTTATTAAGTTTAATTTTTTAAAATAAATTTTTGTTGAGTGTTTTTTCCTGTGGTGTGTATAATGTTTCTCTATGCTATAATTAATCTAATTTGTTCTTTACATTAGTTAATAAAATTTTCAAATTGTTGTAGTTGCTGAATGATGACACGCATCTTGTGTCGAAACGTATAAATAAAAGTTTTTATACTTTATACCTTTTTTATTTCGACGAATGGGCTGCTAGTTACTTTGAAATATATATATATATATATATATATATATATATATATATATATATATATATATATATATTAACAAAGTCTAATAATCGGGCATAAAATCAATGAAAAACATGAATTTCTTTCAAAAATTTATTTTAAATCCATACGTTTCGGCTATAATCCTAGCCATCATTCAGTGGAAACTAAAAATAAAATTAAAAACTAAAACAATTGAATTGGAGTGAAAAGAAAAAATAAAATAGTAATTAGTACTTACAATTAGTAGATCTTAGTGTTAAATTGGAAAATTTTAATAATCCATGGTATTAGGATATGGTAATGCACTACACTATGTATTATTTTTCTTGTAATAAAGTTTTAAAAAAAAAAATTCGACGATTTTTATAATTTTTTTTTGACGGTAGATACCACAGTCTTATAGGTCATACTAAAATATTACGGTCCTACGACAAGTCGTTTAATTTTAAAAAATCTTCAAAGTTTGCAAAAATTAGTATCGTTTTTTTGGCATTTGTCAAAATTAAATCTTTGATCGACGTTTTCTTAAAAACGCCTGAACCGATTTCAGAAATTTAAAAGCGATTTGATGTATCTCAATGAGGACTATCGTTTGTCAGTTTTGTGAGACGATCTGCCAAACCGTTTCTTTGTAATTTAAAAAAAAATGTTAAACTTTTCGTCCACATTCAAGCTAAAACTACCGAACCGATTTTAAAAAATCAAAAACTGTTCGAAAGATATTAGTTGGGAATGATACTGATTAATTTTAGGTGAAAATCTACCGAGCCGTTTTCTTGTAATGAACTGTTGAAAAAAAAATTAAGCCGATTTTCATGGAATTTTTTTTGGCGATATACATCATGGTCTTATAGAACTTACTGTAATATTACGGCCTTACAAGTAGTTTAATTTTAAAAATTCGTCAAACTTTCCTAAAAATATTATCGTTTTTTTAAAAGTAGGATTGATGTAGTATACTATTTACACATTTTTTTTATTAAGTCGATTATTTACACATATCGGGAAGTTCATGTAACTTGCCTCAAGGCTAAATACCAAACCAACTAGTTTTGTTTGAAGTTACCGTGAACTTGAAAAGTAAATTAGTGTTCAATTTCATAAGCGCAAACCTGCGAGTGATTAAATTAATTATTGGGCATTATTGACGAAAAATAGCAAGCTGATTTAGTTTAAACAAAATATAATCGGAAAAATGAAAAATGGGGAGTCAGTGCTTAGAAAAGGGCAAGTTTATTCCGAAAAATTGAATTGTAACCTTTGTTTTTGTTGCAAATGTTTTGCATCTGATGAACTTTGAATGTTGAAGACATAGTTAGGGTTATGGATATGGAACAAATATGAAAAATGGGAGCAAAATTTACTTTGGAACGGAAATCTTAAGATTTTTGTTATACCTAGTGGTGTCCATACTCTAAATTTAATAATAGTTAACTATGCAGAAATATTACAAATCACATATAATTAGTTTTTTCCAATATAGTTCAGGAAATGTGTAATTTCTGGTCACTTTTTACTGATTTTTGGACAATACTTCTAAAATACGTTGAAAATTTAACTTTAAAACCTGATACCCTGAATATGACGCGAAAGCAAGGATAAATACAATTCGGCTCTTACGATATCAATCAGGAGAAGTTTACGACGCAATTTTGGATATTGTAAATAATGAAATTAAATTAAATTAAAATTTGAAAAATTCAACATGAAATATGAGTATTTTGATTGAAATTGAAAAGCTAGTTTTTTTAGCTCTCTTGGCATGAGTTGCTCAATAGAAAAAATTGCATAATAAATAAGTAAAATGTTTCAAAACCCAAATATTAATATAACACATACGTTAAAAATAATTGGAAATTAAAAAATATTTGATTATAATCAACCCGCGAATTTCCTCGATTTTTTAATAAATAAATTTAAAATCTATGTATTTTATACGCTTTTAGATTATATTTAATTTTTTATGTACTAAATCCAGAATAATTAAAAATATTTTTTTAAAAAATATGTAAACATTTATATAATTTACATGACAAACTATTAAAACAGTTAAAATTTAAAGGGGGTGGGGGGCGCTAGAAAAAAAGTTGCATGCGGGCGCTAAGGACCCCAGGACCGGCCCTGTATATATATATATATATATATATATATACCGCTGAAAAATTCGAGAAAAAAAAGACATATAATTTACATTTATACCCTGCATCCCCTAGATTCAAGAAACCTCTGATATTTAGTTCTGTTTCTATTATTATTTGTGTTAAACTTTTTATCGTAAATAAAAGCGATACGATAAAATGATAAAGACATCAATACAAGAAGTATATTCTTTCATTCAATAAATATTTATACAAACTAAACAAAGAATACAATAAGCGTCTATAAGAAAGTACTTGATATCAGAAAACTGATATCGCTGCTGATTGATATCAAGATTGAATGGAACCTTTGTTGAAACACGGCCAAAACTTTTATCACAAAACCACTAACAAGCACCATATATTAAAAATCAGTTGGAAAAATATTATATAAAAATCTCAGTCTCATTATAATTATGTAATTGTTTATTTTAAAAACACTTGACAGTTGACAGTTGATGTAAATAATTAGCTGTCAAATTTTCTACATTAAGTCACATATTTATACGTGTCAACACTTTTGTGCAACTTGCCTTCAGGCAAAATGATACTTACAACTAGTTTATTTATTTAAACACCAGTTATTATCTATATGTATACAATAACATTGTTATTTTACGTTTTTAGTTAAATAAAAATCATTTTTACAATTCGATTATTAAAATGGCGGAAAATTGTAATATTTTTTGACGTTGAGTGTACACACAATATTTGCGTACGAGGCGCCAAATTTAAAACTACAAAGTTAAAAACTTAATTTACACTTCAAAACGTATAATAAAGACCAACAAACAATCTTTAAATCAATAAAATAAAACAAAATACATTTACAATCATCAAATGTATAATATTAAGCGTATTAACTTTATTTCAGACTTAAATTGTTTATAAATTTAATGTCAATTTTTATTATGTCGGACATTGGAAATTTAAGGCAAAATGACACTTACACTTACTTTATTTAATTAATCAAGTACGCGAAAAGTTTTGCTATCGGTCTCGTGTATGGCGGTGTCGTTAATCGGTAAGTAGAAAAAGAATTTATTTCTAATATTGTTTAATGAATATATAATGGAGACTAACAAGTATTGTTTATTAATAATGAAATACAACTTTGTGTGTAACATCCGAATAATTTTGATATTTGCGATAAGTTTTTGTCTTTGTGCATGCGGCACATGCAACAGAACAAGGTTATGTATTTCACGTTTTTAAAAAACGCATTTATTTTTGTATGAGTTACTTATGTATATTTGTTTAAATATTTAAATTGTGTAAGTAAAGAAATGTTTTGTACGTTTTTTTTGCATAATGTCCGTAAAATTTGACAAAAATCGTAAATTTTTGCCCAGCCGCCATTTTGTACAAGAACAAGGCTGTGTATTTTTTTTTTGCAAGAAAATTATTTTATAAAACAAAAATTTAACATTTAATTATTGTACAAGTTCCAAAAATTTATTAGTCAACATTGTTTTTGCAAATATAACTATGTATGGTATAATAATGTTTTAAATGCACAGATTTTTTTTACATTTCACTCCTGCCTCGACAGCTTGGTATCAAGCAGCAGTAACAAATACTAAGACTAATTTATTTATTTAATGTAATAAAAATTACGAGAGTTTTATATACATACATAATATTATAATTTAAAAATTATGAAAATGTCCAGTCAAGTTTCAATCTTTATTCATGCCTTGGACAGTTTGATGTAAGCAGATGTAAAAAAATACCTAAATTTATTTTTTATTTCATATAAGAATTACAAGAATTTTATATACATGCGCTAATTCAAAAAATTATCATTTCCAGTCCGAAGTTCCAAATTCGACACACGTTTTAGACAGCCTGATATCAAGCAAATAAAACAAACAGGTAACAAAAATTAAAACTAACTGATTTATTTAATACAATAAGAATTAGAATAACTTCATACACATTAACTAATGCAAAAATTATAAAAATGTTTAGTCAGAAGTTTCAAATTCAATACATGCCTAGGACAGCTTGATATCAAGCAAAAGTAAAAAAAATACCTAAATTTATTTATTTATTTAATATAAGAATTACAAGAATTGTAATTCTAAATACATGCACTAATTAAAAAAAATTATCATTTCCAGTCAGAAGTTCCAAATTCGACAAACGTTTTAGACAGCCTGATATCAAGCAGCAATAACTAATACTAAAGTTAATTTATTTATTTAACATAATAAGAATTACAATTATACGAATGCACTGATTTAAAAAATTATAAGTTATTGAGCCAGAAGTTTTCACATTCGATACACGTATTAGACAGCCTGATATCAAGCAGTGGTAACAAAAATTACAACTAATTTATTTAGTTAATCTAATAAAAATTACGAGAATTTTGCAGTGAATAATGCACTGATTCAAAATATATAAAAGTTATCGAGTCAGAAGTTTCAGATTCGATACATGCCTCGGACAGCTTGATGTCAAGCAGTAGTAACAATTACTAAAACCAATTTATTTGATGTAATAAGAATTTAACTGCATAGGGACAAAATATAAAGCGCGTGAGCCCCGCGTCGCTGTCTAACGCATAAGCATTGGTACGGAACCCATAGGAATGTTAATAAAATGTATACTTATTGTTAAAATCTCTATAAAATATCTGACAATTTGGCGGACGCTCCGTTCTCTTAAAAACTGAGTTACCGTTTTCGGCACTTTTTGCCCCGTATCTTGGGAACGGCTAGACCTGCCTTCGCCAAAAACTAATCAGCACGTCTCCTTATCAATACGAATCGAATGTTTTTTGAATTATTCAAATCGGTTGATCCGTGTTCCCGAAATCGTCGACACATACATCCATTTTTTCTAAGGTATGCCAAAATGTTCAGAAACCTCTGAAACATAAAATAAATAAAAATTTTGATTTTTAACTTCCCGAAGGAGAAGTTTATGTTTTCATCAAAAAATCCGAATGGCTAATTTTATGTTTTCTCGACGTTTCAAGCCATTCTGAATCGAATGAGACCAAATTTGGAAAAAGTATGTGTGTGTGTGTGTGTGTGTGTGTGAACAGATTTTTTGCCGTAAATCGACGTTTTCTTCAAAACGGCTGGACCGACTTCAAAAATTTAAAAGCCATTTGATGTATCTCGATGAGGACTATCGTCTCTGAGTTTTGTGCGACGATCGGCCGGGCCGTTTCTTTGTAAATTGCAGAAAAGTGAAAATTTTTTCGCCCACGTTTTAGCCCGCAATTCTGAATCGATTCTGAAAATTCAAAAACCATTGGATAGATATTGGTTGGGAATCGTGCTGATTAGTTTTTGGTAAAGATCGGCCAAGCCGTTTTTTTGTAATAACGTTTTAAAAAAAAATCGACGATTTTTATGATTTTTTTTTTTGACGGTAGATACCATAGGTTTCTAGGTCATACTAAAATATTACGGCTCTACGACAACTCGTTTAGCTTTAAAAATTCGTCAAAGTTTGCAAAAATTGGTATAGTTTTTTTGACATTTGTCAAAATTAGACTTTTGATCGACGTTTTCTCAAAAGCGCCTGAACCGATTTCAGAAATTTAAAAGCCATTTGATGTATTTCGGTGAGGACTATCGTTTGTCAGTTTGTGCGACGATCTGCCAAGCCGTTTCTTTGTAATTTGAAAAAAGTGTTAAACTTTTCGTACACATTAAGCTCATCCTACCGAACCGATTTTAAAAAATCAAAAACTATTCGAAAGATATTAGTTGGAAATGGTACTGATTAATTTTAGGTGAAAATCTACCGAGCCGTTTTCTTGTAATGAACTGTTGAAAAAAAAATTTAAGCCGATTTTCATGGAACTTTTTTTGGCTTGTACTGTACTGTATATAACTTACTGTAATATTACGGCATTACGACATGTAGTTTAATTTAAAAATTCGTCAAACTTTACTAAAATTATTATCGTTTTTTTAAGTAGGATTGATGAAGTATATTATTAACTTCCCGTAGGGTAAGTTATTGTAATGGGCCGAAAATCGGAATTTGAAATTTTTACATTTCTCGACGTTTTGAAGGTTTCTGAACGTTTTGGCATACCTCAGAAAAATGGATGTGTGTGTGTGTGTGTGTGTATGTATGTATGGATACAAATTTTCGTCCGTTTTCGGGCGTACGGATCAACCGATTTGAATGGTTCAAAAAACATTCGATTCCTATTGATAGGGAAAAGAGCTGATTAGTTTTTGGCAAAGGCAGGTCCAGCCGTTTCGGAGATACGGAGCAAAGAGTTCAGAAAATAGAAATCGAATTTTTGAGAGAACGGAGTATCCGATTTGAATGATCTAAAAAACATTCAATTAGTAATGATTGGGAGAAGTGTTTATTAGTTTTTGGCAAAGGCAGGCCCAGTCATTTTGAAGATACGGAGCTAAATATGTAAAAAATAGCAGTTTTTGAGAGAACTAAGCGTCCGATTTAAATGATTCAAAGAACTTTCTGCTTATCTTAACAAAATAATTGATTTTGGAAAAAAAAATTTGTTCCATTTTTTTTTTTTTTTTTTTTTTTTTTTATATATCGAAAATATTTCAGATTTTATTTTATTATTTTATATTAGACAATGATACAATATTTATAATAATCTATTTGAAAACATTAGTATTCACGGGAAGTTCCAGCAATTTGCCTTGAGGCACGATGCCATAATAGCCTCAAGATAGAATTCCACTTACAGCTAGTTTACACACTTTTTTTGATTAAACCAATTATTTACACATATCGGGAAGTTCATGTAATTTGCCTCAAGGCTAAAATACCAACCAACTAGTTGATTTTTTTGCGATTACTATAACTTGCCCTACGGGAAGTAAATTAAGATTTTTAAAAGATTCAATTTTTTTCTAAACTTTGAAAATTAGTATGTAA
>NW_020538980.1:0-22364 GCF_003426905.1 Ctenocephalides felis
AATACAACAATTAAATCTTGAACGAAATAAAAAACGACTTTGCTCTTTCAAATCTTGCTTAATATTTTTCTAGAACACTTTATGTAATACCGATTTTTTAAGGGTTTTATGACATTATTTTGTTTATTACATGATTTTCGTAAAATGTCTATTTTAGGAGATATGAAAAAAAACGAAGAAAAGCGCCAAAAATATATGAACTTTAGTGGCCGGTAACTTGAAAAGTATTAGTTTCTTTGAAAACTATAAAAGACATTTTATTCTTATAATTAGTTCTTCTATCGATTTCCGACGTTATTTTGAAAAATGTAATTACGCAATTGAGAAGGGCGTCATCCCCCCGGGGGGTGATGGCGCAACCCAGAATTGTTTTCACTTTTGAACTTGAGGGTAAGATGAACCTAATTCCAAAATTTCATTCGATTGCACAGTAAAAAAATTCAGAGGTTATACCTTTTTTCCTCTCCGTTTACTGCACTATTTCACAAATAAAACAATTCACGTTATTAGTAGCCATGGCTTAAAAATGCAAGTAACACTAGTATACGGAACGACAAAAATATACTGACGTCTAGAAAAACTACTTCTATTGATTCAGAACATATTATACATATGTAGATGTAGAAATGCAGATAATTGACGTTGTGTGTGTTATTAGAAGATATATAATCTTATATACAATACGCAGTAATCTATTCGTTGCAATCGAGTTATTGGAACGATTATCGCCAAAGATTATTCCTATATACAGTTCTAATTTAAGTTCATTCAATATTTCATAGTTTAATAATCCAAAATTTATATTAACATTGCCAAAAAAAATAAAAAATGTATTAAATTGTATGATTTAAAATGTTCAATCATCAGCAAAAATTAAAATGAAAAGCAAAAATAATTAATTTATGTTATTTTAGACCAGAACCTGAGCAGAAAAGCTTAATTCAACTTTGAAATTAATATTTATTAGAGAGAATGCGTTGAAGTGCAAAGAGCGGCCAAATATCCGATGGTAGCGCGAGCAGTAGAAACTTTGCGGTGCACGTACGCTAAAGCTATTGATGTTACAGAAAAAAACGTTATTGAATTGTAGAAAATTTTGTCTAGTTAATTTTGCATATAGTTATTTTGTTGTAACATTAGTCAGAAAGGAGATATCGTTAAAAAACTGATTTTTGACGCAATTTTTCCAGTATAGCGGCGGCAGCGGCCAAAATTCGAGATGGCAAGGTTAAAATTCGTAAAGATCACATCAAAATCTATATAATCACCAATTTTCAAAACATCCGGAAAACTCTTAAGGTAAAACTACTAAATGACTGAACTATTAGTAGTATAACTTCAATAAACAAGCAATTGCTGTATTATTCCCACCCCATTGACCTAGCGTAAGATCGGACAAAACTATACGAAACTAGCCGAAGTTTATCGAGGACGCTCGAAATTGAGTTATAAAGGCATATTCTTATCTATGGGCTACATTGTATCCGCCGTCGCGTTGTGTTTTTTTACAGGCTTAGATGTTATGCTTTCAGAATTTATTTTCTTTATTTTTTATATTTATCAATTTCACATAATTTGCTAAGATTGCGATTTTATAATTTCGTGTATTTTGCCAAACTTAATAATCTTTTTACCCGACAACAAATTAATCATGAATCAACTAAGTTGAACACCGCTGAATGCAATTTTGCAAGAAACAACTGAAGTGCTGTGGAGGAAGTACTAGCTCAATTTGAAAACATTTTAAGACTATTCATAGTATTTTCGATAACGAAAAAAACTCTTCCTAAGATTCAACTTCTAGAAAGCGACAAAGATAAATAATTTATCAGATTTTAATATTTAATCAATATTCATTTACTAATAATTTTTACTTATTGAATCTTTTTGGGGCAATCAAGTGCACAATCAAGTATAAAAGTTTCATGAAATCTAATTTGGAACACATTAAAATTAATATCAGCTTATACGAATTAAACATGTAGTGATATGAAAACCATATTTTTGCTTAACATATATTCAGACACAGTGCCAATTACAGCGACTTTTTGCATAGATTTTTTGTTATATGTTTAGTTTTCAATCCTTGATAGAAATAATAAATTTTTCACAAATTGTTTTGAAACTCATAGTTGGCATGACTATAATTCTACCAAATATTGTAGAAGTTGCATTAGTTATCCAACACTATACTCATAGTTTTGAATAACTATACTTAAAAAGTTCTGAATAACTAATGCTAAATGCATAAATCACTCTGTTCTGAAACTTTTTATAGTGTCACTAATACTTTTAATAAATAAACAAACGCAAATTCTCAAAGGAGTTTATGTTTTAACCAGAAAATCCTACTTTTTAATTCATGTCAATGATATAAATTAATATTAAACTTAAATATCATATTTTTTTTATAATAGTCCATCATTGGTCCTATTGATTGTTCAACTTTGATCAATCTTTAGAATTTTTTATCATTAAATACATATACACATAAATAATGCTAGTGAATAAACATATTTCACTGTTTTAGAACGTTGAAGAAGAGGTAGAGATCCAGAGTGACTCTGATGATATTAGCATCACTTCAGCTGATTCAAACAAATTCATTGACGCAGACAAAAATCACAGGAGCATTTCGAAGCAGCAGGTATTTGGAAGAAAGGAGTGAGAAAATCACATGCTTACTTGCTGAAATAGTTTCAACAGATTTGCTACCACTAAGCTTTGTGCATTGGAAAGAATTCCAGAAATTTATGAAATTTCTCGAACCTACATAAAAAATTTCAACAAGAGGTACTGCCTTGAGTCGAGTAAAATTATTATATGACAACAAGACCAGTGAAGTAAAGAATTTGTTGTCTGAAGCAAAAAATGTGGCAATCACAAGTAATATGTGGACATCAATGCCAGCAAATTCGTATATGACTATTAATGGTCATGTAATAGACAGTACATGGAAGTATAACAACATGAACATTATCCACAGTCAAAATTTCTGAGAAGCATACTTCAGAAAATTAAAAAAATAAATTGACTGAACTATTAGGAGTTTAGAATATTGAAAGTAAGTATCCGCTGTTGTTCATGACAATGCTGCAAATATTACAGGGGCTGTTTCGAAGAACAGACACTTGTTTGGTAATAGCATATTGGTCTGTTTTGCACATACCCTACAGCTGTGCATTAATAAGGCCCTTTCAAATGGTAATATTCATGATATTGTGAAGAAAGCTAAATTTTTCATCATTCTAGCTTAGCCAAATCTAATTTGAAAGAAAAGCAAGACAACTTCAACTGCCAGTACATAAGTTAATAAATAAAAACATCACAAGGTGGAACAGCACTTACCACATGCTTGAAAGACTGCTAAAGCAAATGCCAGCAATTTCATCTGTTCTCAATGATCGCTCTGTGACAAACATTACTACAACTGTTTCACTTGAAATTGTTTACAATGAAATGCGACAGTTTTCGATATGGCAAGCATATAGATCCCAGATATAAAGATAGAGTTCCTCATAATGTACAAGAAAAGGCAATAGTGCTGTTAAGGCATATGGAAGAGACATCCCCCATAACGATTGATAAAGAATTTCAGAAAAGAAAGATACTATTTTGAAAAAGATACTATCAGCCTTGTTCCATTATAGAGTTATTATATCATTTAATAAACGAAGAAGATCTCATTGGAATTCTTCTTAGACATCGCTCTTTTAACCCTCCGTCGGTCGGCGTGGTCTGGCCAGACTTTTTTCGACTTCAATTAAAAAAAAAAAACTTTTAGTAATCCTATCGACTTGAAATTTCTTGACTTTTCCTAAAATTTCATTAGCTGTCGATCAGTGAAAAAATCAGGACAAAAAAATGTACAGAAGGATAATTATAAGGATATAAACTTTTTTATACTTCGAACGGTCGGAAAGGTCTGTCTAGACCACCCATACATTTTGTATGAAATATACGCTTTTTGATATATGTAAACCAGTATTTTGTATTTTTCATGGTATTTTCTATTCAAATGCGTTGTATATATTCTTTGCTATGTGTTGTAACATGAATGTTAGTATTTTCATGACGAGAGTTCCTTGAAAACCTACCAAACTTATTGGTAATCGCAAACACTGAAAATCGTAATGCACACATTATCAACAATTATTCTACCCGTACTGCGTTCCAAATTTTTTTTTTGCAAACCTGTAGTGAAATTATATTTTCACTTTGAGTTTTACAGCTCATTTCAAAGGCAACGCACCTCATTTCGTTTTTATTTGAATTTCACATTCATTTCAAAGGCGCCGAATAAGAATAAATATTGTTTTTATTGATATAAAACAGAAAAATTAACAAAAAAGCAACGATTTTTTTTATGTTTATTGATTTTTTTATATAATCGTTAATATATAAGACACCAAAAACTCATTTATCCTATATAAGTGCATGTAAAATGAATGGTGGTCCAGCCAGACCTTTCCGACCGTTCGACGGAGGGTTAAATATTGTCAATTTAGCTCATAGAAATCTGCATGTATTTGCGATTGTTCAAAAAAAGCAAAGTTATAAAAAATCTATATAATCTTGTAACATAAATACGTATAAAATAGTTTTATAAAAACATAAAAAATAAAAAATTGAAACATTCAAATTTTTATTCAACCATATTCAATTGATTAACCCGTTGACGAGAGACATGAGATTATAACAAATGCAATATTTCATTATATTTGTATGGACAGCAAGCCATTTTTTACGGTAAATGGTAAATGTTTTATTGAATTAATTAAAACCATGGAAAATAGTTATAAATCACCGTCCGATACTCATTTTGAAAAGCTAATAAGTAAAATATCATTCATCAATTCGACATCATCAACAATCATTAACAACCTTAAAGATACGTACAAACCGACACTTCAAATATGACAAGTTGCAAGGAATCATAATTCATTCGAATATTTGCAGGATAAATTAAAATCCGTAATAGGGCATTGGGATCTGAACATAAATAAGATAATGGCTATTGTCACTGAAAACGGCAGTAATACTGTATGTGGTGGCAATGAGTATAGAAGGTCATTTCATAAAACTCCGCGCGATAAAACCAAAATCGTGCCTTTGTGTCAAGTAGAAACAAGCATTAATTAACGCTGCAAGCAGGCGATTTTCAAATTTAAAAGATGATTTAGAAATGGCCTTAGCCACTCTGTTAGATCAATGATTTAAAAATCTGCATTCTAAAAACACAAATTCTTCCTCAAATGAAGTTTGGACCGTTCATTAACAATCCAGTCTCGCTATTAATGTCATGCCAAACAGTTTTGATTTTTGACAATTTTGACAGTATATATTGAATGTAGAGAAAGAGATCATCATCGCGTCGTAGTATATAAACCATTGATTGATAATATTGGATACGATCGATGCACTAATACATGTATGTAAGAACTTTATCTTCTATAAAAGAGGACCATTGTTAGTTTCGTAACAATCGCCCGTCGTGTAATTGTCGTTTAATAATGAGTGGAAAAGTAGTGTATTGTGTTGTTTTATTTTCCAATGATACAAGTGAAAAAAAGAGTATCGATGTAATGCCGGTAGATTGGTTAATATATAATGATGGAGAAGATAAATTCAAATACCCATTTTTAAATAATTATGAGCTATCGGGAGAAATTTACTTTTGCAAGATTTAGTGAAACGTCGGGCACCAGCACCGGATAATTGGAGTCTTCTTGAGGTGGATGTACGAGGTTATGCGAGTAAGTATTATTGATCAACTACGTATTGTGTATTTTGTTATACACGCACATATATATAACATATATTTGATTTGAGTTGTAATTTCAGATACATATCAAATTGCCTTGAAAAAGTTAAAAATATTGAAACAAAAAGAATATGCGTTTTCTACGGACAATGAAGAAACCATAAACAGAAGGCAAGATGTTCTAAAAAAAACAACCCCGCTTGTATAAAGGGCGTATTGTAAATCAGAATAACGTCGATCAGTAATTGTCGGAATGTAACATAAATTTAGGCAATAAGTCGCGTAATGCTTCAAGTAAGTGTATTCTTGTTAACAATTTATCGTGTATTTTTGTTTTTATTATTATCGAATAATTTAATTTTAATTTTTAATTTTTATTTTTTTAGTGTTTGATTTTTAATTAAAAATAAACTATTTTAGAATAGTTTATTTATGTAAATTGTGAAAAGTTTTGTGTCATTGTTATTACTCTTTTTAAAATAATTTTTTTTCCTTGTGAATTTCTTTCATTTTTAATTGATACTTTCATTTACATACATACATACTTTCATTTTCGTTTATATATTTTTATACATCTTGCCACCATATAAAGCAGCATCTTTTTAAGAATTATTTATTTATTTACAGATGGAAACTAAATAAATGCTTTAAAATCTTTTGTTGGATATTGTTATCACAAATTATCGCAACAAATCGGAACAATGTAATAATAAAATTACAAGGATTAGTGGCTAATATGGCAACTAACCCCGTTGTCACATCTGATAAAGAACACGGTCTAGTTATACCGTTCAAAAATTTGGAAGACTTTCAAACATTCAACGAAAATCTAAAAATGAATGAGTCTTTAAAAAAATACGTGGTGAGAATTATTTATTTATTTATATGGAATCAGTTTTGTATAGTAAATAGTAAAAAATGGCATTATCTCACGGAAAACGTTCTTACAGATCCATAAAATTTTTAGCTTGCTAGACAAGAAAGCAGCAATGCATATTTCTGTTAAAAAAGTATTGGAAAGATTTACCAATAGAGAAGTTTTAAAACATTTCACAGTCTCGGCCTACAGCAAATAAATTGATACTGAAAGACACTGAACTTGTGAAGTGTTTATATGGTAGGTATTATTCACATAGTACACATAGATGATTTTATTATTTATGGCTATACATTTTGTTACAGGTATAATGACAACTGAATCAATTAAAAATCCGCGGTTGAGTCCTATTAAAGAGCAAACATTTAACCAAGCCCTCGGAAAGATTATAAATTATTCCCGTGATTGGACCACAGATTATAGACGGACCAATAAAACCTAATTAACATTTGTTATTTATTATTATTATACATTAAAATATTGTTATCAAAAAATTTAATAAAAAAATTTACATATGCATTTTTTAATGGGCCATGCCAATTATTATTTTCAGGGCTACATCAAATATATTTTTCAGGGCCATATCAAATATATTTTTCAGGACCATATCACATATTATTTTCAGGGCCGCGCATCAAATATATTTTTCAGGACCATATCAAATATATTATTCAGAACCATATCACATATTTTCAGGGCCGCATCAAATATATTTTTCAGGACCATATCACATATTTTCAGGGCCGCATCAAATATATTTTTCAGGGCCATATCAAATATATTTGTCAGGACCATTTCACATATTATTTTCAGGGCCATATGGTAATTTTAAATTGAGGGCCAAATTCGATATTTTTATAGGGGCCATTTTATATTTTCGATTAGGGCCCGGAACAGTTGCCCAACATACACCTTATCGGGCAAGGCGTTACATATCGCATAGGGGCCAAGTAGGGTTGCCGCACTGGGACCCCGCTTAATTAAATAAATTAAATAAATAAATAAATAAATATAAATAAATAATTTAGGGCAGCCCTGATCCGCGCCATACTTCAATTTCCAGCCGGGTTTATAACAAGATGTAGCAATGACTTCCATGAACTATTCTTCACTAATCAGGCCTATTCTGGACTATTGTTCAATCGTCTCGTCTCCGAACACTGAACAATTGATTAATAGAATAAATAAGGCGTATAAGTTTGATAAACATACGTCGAACTTTGCTTACTATAAAAAGCTAGGAGAATGCAACGCTGAAGGCATCATAAAAAAAGCAGAAATAACTTTTATTATTTATATTAGTATTATTTTATTTTATATATATTAGTATTTAGGTTGATATTTAGATATATGAGTACACCGCGAATTGCACAATTAATACGTATGTATTTATTATGTATATGTATGTATGTATATGTTTATATGTATTTTATATATTAGTTATTATAATATTAATAATTATTATTTTAATCCGATGAAGCAAGTTGGAGCCCCACCGGTCCAGATAATCACGGCAACGATGGCGAAAGCAGCGTAGGCGAAGACCGAGGCAGCAATAAAAATGGCAGCGGCTGGTGTAACTTCTACGCGGCCGCCGCGGTAACTATCGCGGCGGTACACGTAGCGGCGGTAACTATCGGGAGGTCGTCGTGGCAGCGGCGGCGGTCGATGTCGCGGCGGTAAAGATTACTATCGCGGCGACGACAGAGGTTACGATCGCGCCTTCTATATTTATTAAATAATATAAGTATATTTTGTATTAATTAAACTTTGACAAAGCTTTAGAGCTGAAGTTAATTGAACATGACCAACTTCAAGATGACAATAATGCAGAAGATACAGAAGAAATTCATTTGAAAACGACAAATATAGTGCAACAAGAAGGAAATAAAAGCACAAGTAATAAAACCAGAACTACTTCTACAAAGAGTCGATAAGCATGCCCCACCAGGGTATCCGAAAATAATCTATACGAAATGATGCGACAATTAAATAATAAGCAACGGAAGTTCATAATGCATATATTTAAAGTGTTCAAAATAGTAGAATTGTCCTTTCAAATATTTTTAAGTGGATCGGACGGTGTAGAGAAATGCATGGTTATAAATACTTTATATCAGCTTATAACGAACTACTTCCAGAGTCTCCCTGAAGGAGATTTAGATAAAATTATGGTGCTACTGTGTGCTTCGTTAGGAAAAGCCACTTTTCTCATCAATGGCGTCACGTTGCATTCCGCGTTTCCGATACCTTGCAAACAAGTATCAATTTATCTGAGCTCTCGAGCGACGTCGCAAATACAATACGTGAACAATTGCCAAAGTTCAACTTTTGATAATTGACGAGATATCAATGGTAAGTTGCACGATACTAAGTCGTGTTGATACTCTATTACGGCAAATTAAAGGCATTAAAGAACATTTAAGTGGGGGTATCCGTATTAGCAGTTAGCGATCTGAAGCAATTACCTCCGGTACAGAATAAGCGGCTACAGGAAGTGTCGCGCCATAATGATATGGCTCCATTTTTTAATATTAATCATTTGTGGAATATTTTCGTTTTTTTTTTAATTAACGAAGGTAATGAGGCAGCAAGATGATTTAACGTTTATAAATGCCTTAAATAAATTGTCGAAAACAAAATGACAGAAGAGAATATATAATTAATAAGGACCAGAGAAGTTAAACTAGAGGAACAAATGCAACGTAGCAGCACTTAATAAATTAAAAATTAATCAGAATAAGAATCCATTAATAATCTCGACAGCCGAACATGTATTTTCAAAAAACTTCATCAATGAACAAAGCAAAAAGCTAATTTTAAATTCGTTAAGAACAAACAGTAGAAACAACATAAGATTGGAGGAAACGATTGCCTTAAAATTGATATCAAGTATATGCTTACGAGCAACATTGATGTCGCGGATGGGCTGGTTTATGGCGCTTGCGGTGTTTTAAAACATTACTTTTGACGAGATAAAAAACACGCCTGAGATTTTATGCCTGTATTTTCAGCTACCTAGAGTGGAAAAAAGGCCAGGGGTAATTACAAAGAATACATGATGAATAGTGATATAGATATAATTTTAACTCCTATAACAAAATTAGCCTTGCGCATAAACTCTTCAGATGATGAAAAATATCATATTTCCCGTCGTCATCGCAGAAGCTATAACAATCCATAAAAGCCAAGGCCAAACTTACGAAAAGATTTCCGAATTCTACAAATGCAATATGTTGCGCACATGATGTTGGCGTTGATGGCCACCCTTGAAACAAATGGTTACAATTACCAGTTGCATACATTAATGGTGATTGATGAACTTGGAAGCGTAATTCCAGTTGCAGTTTTTTGCAAACAGACAAGATGAAGTAACGTGTAAAAATTTTTTGAAGAAATCTCTAAGGCAGTCGGTAAAATCAATACAAAGTCATTCATGACAGATGACTGCCCAGCATATTCAATGCTTGGTCATCTGTCATGGGTGCTCCACAGCATAAACTGTTATACTCTTGGCACGTGTCCAGGAGTTGAAAGAGGGCAGCAGCTGCCAAGATTGTTAATAGGGAAAAGAGAGACTTAATTCATGAGAAATTGATAACTATGATTTTAGATGAGAGGGAATTCAGGACTAGTTTAAATAAATTTTTGGATGAGCTTGAGGAATATGTTACAACAAAATCATTTGTAACATATATTAGGAAAGCTTGCTGCTACCGTGAAACTACATGGGCATATTGCTATAGAGAAGGATTAGAGATTAACACTAACATGTTCTTAAAAAGCCATTATAATCAAATGAAGAAACGAGTCATGGAAAGAAAGTACAGTAAGAGAATGGATAAGGCCATTGACATGGTGTTAAGAACTGAAGTGGAAGCCTTTTGTTGCAGAAATAAAAGAATAAATTGAACTTGTATATCAACAAGACAGAGAGAGACAATAAAAAGGCATAAGAGAAGTGAAAGTATAAAGCAGATACAAATTATTTCCGATAAACAGTGGAATGTATCATCATATGTGGTTACACAGGCTAATCATGCATGTAACAGTTCTTGTATGAGATGCGAAAAGTGCAAGATTCGCTTTCATACATATTCTTGCACTTGTGTAGACTATTTAATTAGGTCAATCATTTGTCAGCCCATCCACGCGACATTGCCATCTGACACTGGCTTTAAGCGTGAATTGTTAGGAGATATAGTGCAAAAATTTACAGCAAATTTACTTTTTAGCAAAATGACGTAAAAAGTTTCTTTGAATGTTAGTCGTATACTGAATCAATTAAGTATTGAAATTTTCCGAAAGCATTATAAATAATGAAAGTTTCGAAAATTATTTGCAATTGGCTAATGAACTTTATGAAGCATTAAAAACGGAGCCAGATTTACCTGCGAAATTAGTGTACGTCGCCGACGCCACCGAAAACAAATTAGCATAAAGGAGATGAAGACATTCAATTGACTACAAAAGAAAATTTTAAAATTAATCTTTACTACCATCATACTTGATACTGCAGCTCCAACATTGACTGCCCCATTTGATACTTTATCAAACTTTTGGATTTCTTTATACATTTATTGATATTATTGCGGGCCATAGACTATGCCTTGACGATATTGATCAAAGCACAGGCTTACAAAAGGAAGAAAAGATACGTTAGGGAAATAAGGAAACACAATACTACTTCATGGAGAGGCTTTGTAACCAGGGTAAGTAACGAAGACCCTTAGGATTAGTATACAAAATTGTGTATGATAAACTAAACAGATGCACATTTAAAGGATCAATTAAAACTGTGTGTTATAAAGCTTAAGCCAAATATACAAATACTGTCAAACAAAAAACAAAGTCTAACTTTATGAATAAACAATATTTTTTGCATTTTTTGTATATTATTCTATATGGACATACTTTCCTGCGGTCTATCTATGAAATGATGATCAATGTTCTTTCTTAATATACAGCAAGCAAATAACAGCAAGAATTATTAAAAAAATAATAAATCAAATAGCTCCACTACTCACTTCTTTAATCTATAGCTGCATAGAAAGGGGTACTTTTCCATCGTGCCTCAAAATAGCTACAATAAAACCAATTTTTAAAACAGGAAACAAAACAGATCCAAATAATTACAGACCCTTAACAATAACTAATACATTTTCGAAAATTTATGAAAAAATAATTAAAGAAAGATTACTAAATTTGCCCATTCGAAAAATAGATAAACATCAATATGGTTTCCTCCCTTCATCAAATACACAAGGTGCCCTAATAGATTTGACTAATACCATCAGTAATTTGACTAATACCAGTCAGCACCTTGAGGAAAATATGCATAGAGCTGCAATTTTTATTGATTTACAAAAAGCTTTCGACACAGTAGATCAGGGGTCGGCAAGCTTTTAACTGTGGTGTGCCGAGCCACTCTACCAATATGATTCAGGGTGCCGCCTGAATTCTGAAATATATAACCAGGTTCTGGGGGAGAAGAATTATAACCAAATTTATCTTTTAAACATTTTTATTAACTAGTGGGGTGCATGGCATCGTGCCTTAATTCAAATTGCTAGAACTTCCCATACTGAAATTAAAAATCATGGTACTGAACCCAAAAAAAAAATTACACATAATATGTACACAGTATTAAAATCTCTATAAAATATCTGATAATTTGATGTACATAAGTCCAATGGGTGTAAAAATACTACAATGTTTATAAAAATACTACAATGGGTGTAAAATTACTGCAATGTTTGTAAACAATACTACAACGGGTGTAAAAATACTACAATGGGTGTAAAATTACTACAATGTTTGCAAAAATACTACAATGGGAGTAAAATTACTACAATGTTTGTAAACAATACTACAATGGGTGTAAATTTACTACAATGGGTGTAAAATTACTACAATGTTTGCAAAAATACTACAATGGGAGTAAAATTACTATAATGTTTGTAAACAATACTACAATGGGTGTAAAATTACTACAATGGGTGTAAAAATACTACAATGGGTGTAAAATTACTACAATGTTTGTAAACAATATTACAATGGGTGTAAAATTACTACAATGGGTGTAAAATTACTACAATGGGTGTAAAAATACTACAATGGGTGTAAAATTACTACAATGTTTGCAAAAATACTACAATGGGAGTAAAATTACTACAATGTTTGTAAACAATATTACAATGGGTGTAAAATTACTACAATGGGTGTAAAAATACTACAATGGGTGTAAAATTACTACAATGTTTGTAAAAATACTACAATGGGAGTAAAATTACTACAATGTTTGTAAGCAATACTACAATGGGTGTAAAATTACTACAGTAGGTGTAAAAATACTACAATGGGTGTAAAATTACTACAATGTTTGCAAAAATACTACAATGGGAGTAAAATTACTACAATGTTTGTAAACAATACTACAATGGGTGTAAAA
The DNA here is from genome assembly GCF_003426905.1 of Ctenocephalides felis. Classification (NCBI taxonomy): domain Eukaryota; kingdom Metazoa; phylum Arthropoda; class Insecta; order Siphonaptera; family Pulicidae; genus Ctenocephalides; species Ctenocephalides felis. The sequence goes on from NW_020538980.1 coordinate 13,093, forward strand.
TTACTACAATGTGTGTAAAAATACTACAATGGGTGTAAAATTACTACAATGTTTGTAAAAATACTACAATGGGAGTAAAATTACTACAATGTTTGTAAACAATACTACAATGGGTGTAAAATTACTACAATGGGTGTAAAAATACTACAATGGGTGTAAAATTACTACAATGTTTGTAAACAATACTACAATGGGTGTAAAATTACTACAATGTTTGCAAAAATACTACAATGGGAGTAAAATTACTACAATGTTTGTAAACAATACTACAATGGGTGTAAAATTACTGCAATGGGTGTAAAATTACTACAATGGGTGTAAAATACTACAATGGGTGTAAAATTACTACAATGTTTGCAAGAATACTACAATGGGAGTAAAATTACTACAATGTTTGTAAACAATACTACAATGGGTGTAAAATTACTACAATGGGTGTAAAATTACTACAATGGGTGTAAAAATACTACAATGGGTGTAAAATTACTACAATGGGAGTAAAATTACTACAATGTTTGTAAACAATATTACAATGGGTGTAAAATTACTACAATGGGTGTAAAAATACTACAATGGGTGTAAAATTACTACAATGTTTGTAAACAATACTACAATGGGTGTAAAATTACTACAATGTTTGTAAGCAATACTACAATGGGTGTAAAATTACTACAATGTTTGTAAACAATACTGCAATGGGTGTAAAAATACTACAATGGGTGTAAAATTGATATGTGGAAACAAAAGGTGAAAGGATAACGCATGCAATTTTCTTTAAACAATTAAATATTTCCGACAATGTCATCCAACAATTTAATTTTCCATGGAGTCGTCTTCCTGATTTTTTCGTAATTCCTTAAATTTTGTTTTCCATAATTCTAAAGATATTAGTTCCATAATTTCCATTTCAAAATCATCAACATTCATCCACTCAAAATTGAAAAATCAAACGGTATTATTGATGGATCTATGAAATCTGGTTTTATGAGGAAGGAAAATTTAGGCACATAAGCTTTAAAGTCTTTGCATCTGGAAAATTCATCTTTAAGTGCTTCAATGTAGATTGAATTACATTAGCGAGCTACATTAGATAAGTAATTATATTTCAACATTTTTTCTTATTTAAAAATCACTTCGTCTCGATATATTTGCGATTGCCCTGATTATTTTGTAGAGTGCCATGCAGAACGCCGTCGCGTGCCAAGCCTGGCACGCGTGCCGTAGGTTGCCGATGCCTGTTCTAAACCATTTCTATAGAATCAAAAATATTAATACTTTAAGTGTATAAGGATGTGTTGTTTGAATGCTATATACAATGAGGCTTTATAAAAACAATAAACCACATTAGTTTGTCTATATTCTGTCAATATAATCAAACTGCAAGTTTTATGCACTTTCTATAGAAAACATCGTATAATCCAATCCGAGTCTTTTTTGGTCTTTCGACTTATTGATTACGTTTCAAGTTTTTCAGATTCTTTTTGGATTCTGGATTTTGTGTATAATTGTAAATAATACTACTGAGCTTATACAAAATTTTCAATTTTTTGCGAGGAGAGATAAAAAATGAATTGAGTATTTCTTCTTTGACCTGCTTTTTGAAAAGTTTCAAGTTACATTCGATGAATTAAATAAATTTAATAAAAAGTATATATGTAAAGCAGGGCGACACACAAAGGTCCAATTTGACTTTGAGCAAATATAAACTATATTGAGAAAATCATAACAATTATATCACAACAAATAACACATATCAAACGAACAATTATCTGACTACGTTCAGTAATCTGACTTCCACTTCATCACTGTAGAAATGTGCTTTTTTGATATCTTCCAAAAATTTGTTATCTAGACCTTTTTATCCTATATGCGGGGTAACTTGTAACGGGCAGGTGGCAAAAGGTTTGAAGCCTTATTATAATTTTAAAGGTATTTTACAAAAAAATTACATTTTTAACTAATGCTAAAACTACCAACGGAAGAAAATACTTTTATTATGGATTTTCAAAGATTACCGTTTATCTCCTCCATTTCAAAGATTATCGTTTTCAAATCAAGTTTGTAGCTGGCTATACATCTTTTTTCCTCTACTTTCAAATATTGTTGTTAAACAATGCTGATTTTTGGCACATCGGTGGTGGACCTTTTTAATCCCGGACCTTCATATATTACTATCTATTCTGCGATAAATTCTGGGAAATTATAACTGGAAAAATGTTATTCGACAAAATGTCCATTTGATCGATACCAAATTTAGGTTCTGAATTTAAATAACATAAATAAAAAATATTATAACCTAGAAAATGTTTTATAAAAATACCAATGAGTATATAATTATACAAATGACATCTTTCAGAGCACCGTGTTTGAGAAAAATATGCCAAAAAGTGCATTTTCATATTAACATATCAAAAAAGTTTATATTTTAAGTCTCTAGTAACACTTGCGGCTCGTTTACTAACGTTTTTGTATATAAATAAAACTACAAACAAAACTACTTGCTACAAATTTATCATAAATAAATAATATTCGCGTAAAACGTCCTATTAAACGTAATTGAACATCATCTGTCAAAAGCGTTTGACATTTCACGAAATTGCCACCGTCCATTGTTTTATTTACATTACGCTTCAACAAAAATTTTCAAATTAAAAATGTAAAGTTTCTACGCGGATTTGAAATAATTTCTCACCTTTTTGACTTTCTCTGGATCGGAGCGAATTTTTCAAGACTAAGACTGGCCAAATCGATTCAGCCGTTTTCGAGTTTTATTCGGACATTTGAAAGAGAGCTCCATTTTTATATATAAGAAGATAATAATAAAAATGTATTACTAATTTGAATATAAATTATTTGATATTTTTAGCATTTTAGTAAAAAGCTTCAGAATGTCTGATAGAAAAACTAAAAGATTGTCTGGAGCCCTGTATAAGAGAAAGCGGGAGGAAAAACAAGCCAACAAAATGTTTGGTTCACTAAAAATTTTTTTGGAGAAATCTTCAGAAACGGGAAATACTTGCAGTAGCCAAACAAGTTGAATTAGTGATTTAAATAAAACTGAAAATAAATTATCTACCGATGGCGCAAATGTTGATGACAATATTGATAGCAATGATGAAATTAGAGATATAGCAGTAGCAAGTATCGACGATATTAATGAAATTGATGAAGCTCATTCTGCGATATGTATGGAACTGAATGATTCAGCAACCTGGCCTTGGGCACTTACCAATAAAGTGCTAGATATTTCAATCGAAAAGGGCCCTGTTCAAAATGTACAATGTCAAACGGTCAAAAGTTTAATCGTAAGTGGTTAATTTATTCGCCGAAAAAAGACACCATATATTGCTTTTGTTGTAAATTTTTTAGCAAACAAGAAATGAAATTAGTGAACAAAGGCTTCAACGATTGGTAACACACATCAGAAAATCTATTTTGCCACGAAAAAACATCTCAACATATCCAAAACTGCACCTCGTGGAAAGAATTGGAATTAAATTTAAAAAGGAAAACCACAATTGATAAGGATATGCAACACTATTATAATGCTGAGAAAAAACGATAGTGTCAAATTGCCACGCGAATGATATCTTTGGTGCAATTTTGGCTGGACAGTGTTTAGCTTTTAGAGGATCTTCGAACAAATTGTTCGAAAAAAATAATGGTAACTTTTTGAAAGCCATCGAAATGATAGGAAAATTCGATGATATAATGGCAGATCACATAAAGCGAGTACAAGAATCAATCGCTTTCAAAATGAAATAATATCTATACTTGCGACCCAAATTCAAAATTATATACTAAAATCTATACAAGAGGCAAAATATTTTTCTGTGATTTTGGACTGTACCCCGGATGCTGGGCATGTCAAGCAAATTACATTAGTATTCAGGTATGTACATATTGAAAATGATGAAGTTGAAGTACGAGAAAATTTTATTGGTTTTTATCAAGCAGAAAAAACCACTGCAGATTATTTGTATAACTTCTTAATTGAAAAGCTAATGGGTCTAATATGTCCGGAAAACATATTGGGCTGCAAAAACAAATTCTTGACAGTTATCCACGAGTTTTATTTATGCCATGCGACGAGCATACTTTAAATTTGGCCATTAATGATGCAGCTAAAGTTTCATTTTCAACAGTAGATTTTTTTAGTAACATATCTAATTACAATTTTGTCAGCGGTTCACCATTTAGGTGGCAAATATTAAAAAACACTATAAAAACATTAACATTAAAACAAGTTTGTATTTATTAGGCCACTGCGCCACGAATTAGGTGAAATTTATGATAGCCTCCTAGAAATAGCCGAAAAATCTCTTACGCCAACAGTTCGACATGAAGCTGAATGTTTGGCAATGAAAATTAAATCTTATAAATTCATATGTTCAATAATAATATGGCATGAAGTTTTGGAAAAGGTGGACTTCATTAGTAAAATGATGCAGAAAGTTTCTTGGAACATTAGTTCGTGTGCTCAATCAATAAAAGATGTATTGAAATTTTTTGAAAGCATAAAAAACTAGCTGTAAGTGGAATTCTGTCTTAAGGCAATTAAGGCATCGTGCCTTAAGGCAAATTGCTGGAAATTCCCGTACCAAAAGTTATTAATTTTTTAAAAACAATTAACATTTTTGAAAAAAATGTACTTTGAAAAAATAAGATTTTTGAGAAACTATATATGGACAAATAATTACTTTTTTTTGAAAAAAAAAAAATTAAAAAAAAAAAAATTAATTTTTTTTTTTGAAAAAAAAAAATTTTATTCAATTTTTTTTTGAAAAAAAAATGTTTTTCTTTATTTTGACATATTGTGGAAGATCTGAACTTTTTTTCAAAGCAATCGTACTGATTTAACTGCATAGGGACAAAATATAAAGCGCGTAAGCGCCGCGTCGCTGTCTAACGCATAAGCATTGGTACGGAACCCATAGGAATGTTAACAAAATGTATACTTATTGTTAAAATCTCTATAAAATATCTGATAATTTGATGTGCATATGTCTAATGATCATTTTTGACCGCCAAATGGCTAATTTTTTTACTTTTTCCTCCATATCTCCGAAACCGCTAGACCTACCTTTATGAAAATTTTATCGATTCTTCATCTTGTCAATACAAGTGAAATGTTTTTTGAATTATTTAAATCGGACGCTCCATTCTCTTAAAACTAAGTTACCGTTTTCGGCACTTTTTGCCCCGTATCTTCGGAACGGCTAGACCTGCCTTCGCCAAAAACTAATCAGCACGTCTCCTTATCAATACGAATCGAATGTTTTTTGAATTATTCAAATCGGTTGATCCGTGTTCCCGAAATCGTCGACGAAAATTTGTATCCGCACATACATACACACACGTACATACATACATACACACACACATACACATACACATACACACACACACACACACACATACATCCATTTTTTCTAAGGTATGCCAAAATGTTCAGAAACCTCTGAAACGTAAAGATATATAAAAATTTTCATTTTCGATTTTTTAACTTCCCGTAGGGTAAGTTATAGTAATCGCAAAAAAATCGAAAATGAAAATTTTTATATATCTTTACGTTTCAGAGGTTTCTGAACATTTTGGCATACCTTAGAAAAAATGGATGTATGTGTGTGTGTGTGTGTGTGTGTGTGTGTGTGTATGTATGTATGTGTGTGTATGTATGTGCGGATACAAATTTTCGTCGACGATTTCGGGAACACGGGTCAACCGATTTGAATAATTCAAAAAACATTTGATTCGTATTGATAAGGAGACGTGCTGATTAGTTTTTGGCGAAGGCAGGTCTAGCCGTTCCGAAGATACGGGGCAAAAAGTGCCGAAAACGGTAACTCAGTTTTTGAGAGAACGGAGCGTCCGATTTGAATAATTCAAAAACATTTCATTTGTATTGACAAGGTTAAGAATCGATAAAATTTTCATGAAGGTAGCTCTAGCGGTTTCGGAGATATGAAGGAAAAAGTAAAAAAATAAGCCATTTGGCGGTCAAAAATGATCATTAGACATATGCTCATCAAATTATCAGATATTTTATAGAGATTTTAACAATGAGTATACATTTTGTTAACATTCCTATGGGTTCCGTACCAATGCTTATGCGTTAGACAGCGACGCGGTGAAATTTTTTTTCAAAAAAAAGTAATTTTTTGTCCAATTTATAGTTTCTTAAAAATCGTATTTTTTCGAAGTAATTTTTTTTAAAAAATGTCAATCGTTTTTAAAAAAATAATAATTTTTGGTACGGGAAGTTCCAGCAATTTGCCTAAGGCACGATGCCTTAATTGCCTTAAGACAGAATTCCACTTACAGCTAGTTTGCGATTACTATAACTTGCCCTACGGGAAGTTAATAATGAGAGTTTTGAGAATTATTTGAAAATGGCTAATAAACTTTGTGAAGTGTTAGAAGCAGTACCAGATTTTCCTGCTGAAATCAGTGTACGCCGCTGACGCCACCGAAAACTATTCAGCTATGAAGGAGACGAAGATATTCTATTGACACCAAAAGAAAACTTTAAAATTAATTTTTACTATATCATAATTGATACGGCAGTTTCATCATTGACGACCCGTTTGACGCCTGAAAAACCTTATTTCACATTTCCAACACATGCATCGGATATAGGAATATATGTTGAACACAATTTTCAGAAGAAGAAGTGCAGCTACAAACCACAATATAGCCATAGCTTTCTTACATTGAACAATATAACAAACAATATATTAAGTTATTAATGCTTAATTTTTGTTTATATGAATCAGAAGTATATTTTTAATTACATATAATTTAGAACTTATGCCAGCAAAAATGCTGTGTGTGGTATTTTTGTATAATGGCCATGTTAGAGGTTTTAGGTAGAAATGATTTAAATTTACTCTCATATAACAATCTGTTTATTTTCAATGGTAATACTGTTTTGGGATTGTTATGGTGTATTATGACCATTTAGTACAGCAAAAGCACATGTTCATTCGTCTACTCGATTTAGTTGCGTTTAGCCTTTAGTGAAGAAAGTGTGCAAATTATTCATTAGGAATGGATTCCGATAAAATTTACACGATTGTACATGAACAAGAAAAAAATATAGTAGATCCTGTACCATCCTCGTGGTTATTCCACGAAAAAGGTCAAGATTTTACATGTTTTCCTAAGCCATTCGAATACAAGAAAATGCGTGAGAATTAAAAAGTCCATCCAAAAATTGGAAACACTAAACAGTTATCATGGTGGGTTATGCAAGTAAATAGTTACCTATTTTTTAAATATTTGTTTTTATTATGACTTCAATGTACAGTAATTTTAAATATATTTTCAAAAGATAATTTAAAACAAGGACGCCACCGAGTACGTAAATATTGTTCGACACTGAAAGTAGAGTGGACCGAAGATGAAAAGTGTTTCCAACAATATAGTTGAAATATTTGATGAGAGCAATATTTAAAAAGCTTTTCAAAACATACCAACAATGAATAAAGAGAGGTAACTATAATCGAGTATTATTATTTAATAATTTTGTAACTATATGATTCCATCTAAATTACAGAGATAAATACTATTACGAATATTACAAGTTGATCGGACGGTTTCATCGAAATGAGGAAACAGGTAAATAAGAAATATTGCCTAACAATTCTCTTCATATCGCATTAAATTCATTTGTTTGTAGATAAAATAGAAAAATATATAGATGAGAAAATGGACCAATTCTACAAATAGCTTGAGAATAAATTAGAATTATGGTGTAAATATATAGTAAATCAAACAAATAAAAATGACGATGAGAATAGAGCTCGATGAACCACCTTTTTGAACAAAAGAATGCCATTGAAAAAGTATGAGGAATTCTTAGCTTTTGATGAGTTTGCGATTCTATTCTTCCTGGGGCGTCGAAAGTGTTCTTATTGAGGTTAGCGTTAGTGAGTTTTGGTGTTATTTATAGTTGTGATTTGTTGAGTTTTAATACAAACGCTATGGATCTCTTGGGGTAAGTTAATAATATATTTCGTGATTCAACGATATTGTAATATTAAACTGATATGCTTTCATTGCTTTATTTGTAGAACGAAACAATTTGTTGTTATTTTTGGCAAATCTGGTCTTACTGAAATGCCAAGCAATTGTTTAATTTTAGGTGACGATGATTCATAGACAAAGTGCTGGTGGCCAACAGCATGCAAAAATCCAACAGGATAAATTATAAGGCGCATAGAGCCAGATTACTCCACTTGGATGAAAGCTGCTTGGGAGGGGTTTCAGAAAGAAGACGAGTGACTCGGTGCTTGCCCTCGAAGCAAGAATTGAGGCTATGAAAAGTAATGATTGTATTACATTATACTTATTTATTTTGTCCATCTTGCAAATTAAATGTTTATTGCTTTTATTGCAGCACCGAAAGGAAGAGAAGAAAAGAGACTTAGAGAACAAAATGAAGAGATAGAGCCAATGACAAAATGAAATGTAATAATAATGATTTTAGCCTTTTTTAACTATAAATAATTTTTAAATTTGATGGTAATTGTTTTTATTATAGCTCCTCTAAGCAATAGGAAGAAGGAGGCGTTTCTAAATATAGAAATAGCTGAGGAAGATGTTGGTTCTGCCAAAGGTAATTTAATACTTAAGCTTAGATATATATTAAGTATGTTGATTGTAATAACAATTTTATTACAGAAAAAAGCTCTCTTCCGGAATTTTCTTTGAGAGGTGGAATAAACACCAGAATAAAAACTGGAGAGATTGGGCCAATCAAAAGTAATGATAATGATTTTAGATTTCATTAAGTATAAATATTTTTCAAATTTAATAGTAATTATTTTTATCATAGCTTGTTTGAAGTTTTTGTGGGAGCAGAACATGTTCAGGAGCGTGCTCCCAAAGAAAATTTAGTACCTAAGTTTATTCTCATGTTAGTAAATTAAATATGTTGATTGTAATTATAACAATTTTTTGACAGAAATAATCTTTAAAATTTTTTTTTTAATTTATGGTGGATGCCTTTTCCACTCTTCAAGATAAGATATAATAATTTTCAATACAATATACATTTTCTCATTTTTATTTCTTTTTAGCCTCTGTTGATCATAACTTAAAAAGGTTTATCATTATAGATCATTATAAATCAGCGATCTAGGCAAGGCTTCGACACAGACATCTTTCCTCAAAAAGAAACAAATATATTGATAAAAATTTTCCTTTGAGGACTGTCGAAGATGTCAAAGCCTTGGAAGAAAACCTAGGTGGAGAAAAATCAGAAAATT
>NW_020538981.1:0-22814 GCF_003426905.1 Ctenocephalides felis
AAAATCAATATGGTTTCCTCCCTTCATCAAATACACAAGGTGCCCTAATAGATTGACTAATACCATCAGTAATTTGACTAATACCAGTCAGCACCTTGAGGAAATATGCATAGAGCTGCAATTTTTATTGATTTACAAAAAGCTTTCGACACAGTAGATCAGGGGTCGGCAAGCTTTTAACTGTGGTGTGCCGAGCCACTCTACCAATATGATTCAGGTGCCGCCTGATTCTGAAATATATAACCAGGTTCTGGGGGAGAAGAATTATAACCAAATTTATCTTTTAAACATTTTTATTAACTAGTGGGGTGCATGGCATCGTGCCTTAATTCAAATTGCTAGAACTTCCCATACTGAAATTAAAAATCATGGTACTGAACCCAAAAAAAAATTAAACACATAATATGTACACAGTATTAAAATCTCTATAAAATATCTGATAATTTGATGTACATAAGTCCAATGGGTGTAAAAAACTACAATGTTTATAAAAATACTACAATGGGTGTAAAATTACTGCAATGTTTGTAAACAATACTACAACGGGTGTAAAAATACTACAATGGGTGTAAAATTACTACAATGTTTGCAAAAATACTACAATGGGAGTAAAATTACTACAATGTTTGTAAACAATACTACAATGGGTGTAAATTTACTACAATGGGTGTAAAATTACTACAATGTTTGCAAAAATACTACAATGGGAGTAAAATTACTATAATGTTTGTAAACAATACTACAATGGGTGTAAAATTACTACAATGGGTGTAAAAATACTACAATGGGTGTAAAATTACTACAATGTTTGTAAACAATATTACAATGGGTGTAAATTACTACAATGGGTGTAAAATTACTACAATGGGTGTAAAAATACTACAATGGGTGTAAAATTACTACAATGTTTGCAAAAATACTACAATGGGAGTAAAATTACTACAATGTTTGTAAACAATATTACAATGGGTGTAAAATTACTACAATGGGTGTAAAAATACTACAATGGGTGTAAAATTACTACAATGTTTGTAAAAATACTACAATGGGAGTAAAATTACTACAATGTTTGTAAGCAATACTACAATGGGTGTAAAATTACTACAGTAGGTGTAAAAATACTACAATGGGTGTAAAATTACTACAATGTTTGCAAAAATACTACAATGGGAGTAAAATTACTACAATGTTTGTAAACAATACTACAATGGGTGTAAAATTACTACAATGGGTGTAAAAATACTACAATGGGTGTAAAATTACTACAATGTTTGTAAAAATACTACAATGGGAGTAAAATTACTACAATGTTGTAAACAATACTACAATGGGTGTAAAATTACTACAATGGGTGTAAAAATACTACAATGGGTGTAAAATTACTACAATGTTTGTAAACAATACTACAATGGGTGTAAAATTACTACAATGTTTGCAAAAATACTACAATGGGAGTAAAATTACTACAATGTTTGTAAACAATACTACAATGGGTGTAAAATTACTGCAATGGGTGTAAAATTACTACAATGGGTGTAAAATACTACAATGGGTGTAAAATTACTACAATGTTTGCAAGAATACTACAATGGGAGTAAAATTACTACAATGTTTGTAAACAATACTACAATGGGTGTAAAATTACTACAATGGGTGTAAAATTACTACAATGGGTGTAAAAATACTACAATGGGTGTAAAATTACTACAATGGGAGTAAAATTACTACAATGTTTGTAAACAATATTACAATGGGTGTAAAATTACTACAATGGGTGTAAAATACTACAATGGGTGTAAAATTACTACAATGTTTGTAAACAATACTACAATGGGTGTAAAATTACTACAATGTTTGTAAGCAATACTACAATGGGTGTAAAATTACTACAATGTTTGTAAACAATACTACAATGGGTGTAAAAATACTACAATGGGTGTAAAATTGATATGTGGAAACAAAAGGTGAAAGGATAACGCATGCAATTTTCTTTAAACAATTAAATATTTCCGACAATGTCATCCAACAATTTAATTTTCCATGGAGTCGTCTTCCTGATTTTTTCGTAATTCCTTAAATTTTGTTTTCCATAATTCTAAAGATATTAGTTCCATAATTTCCATTTCAAAATCATCAACATTCATCCACTCAAAAATTGAAAAATCAAACGGTATTATTGATGGATCTATGAAATCTGGTTTTATGAGGAAGGAAAATTTAGGCACATAAGCTTTAAAGTCTTTGCATCTGGAAAATTCATCTTTAAGTGCTTCAATGTAGATTGAATTACATTAGCGAGCTACATTAGATAAGTAATTATATTTCAACATTTTTTCTTATTTAAAAATCACTTCGTCTCGATATATTTGCGATTGCCCTGATTATTTTGTAGAGTGCCATGCAGAACGCCGTCGCGTGCCAAGCCTGGCACGCGTGCCGTAGGTTGCCGATGCCTGTTCTAAACCATTTCTATAGAATCAAAAATATTAATACTTTAAGTGTATAAGGATGTGTTGTTTGAATGCTATATACAATGAGGCTTTATAAAAACAATAAACCACATTAGTTTGTCTATATTCTGTCAATATAATCAAACTGCAAGTTTTATGCACTTTCTATAGAAAACATCGTATAATCCAATCCGAGTCTTTTTTGGTCTTTCGACTTATTGATTACGTTTCAAGTTTTTCAGATTCTTTTTGGATTCTGGATTTTGTGTATAATTGTAAATAATACTACTGAGCTTATACAAAATTTTCAATTTTTTGCGAGGAGAGATAAAAAATGAATTGAGTATTTCTTCTTTGACCTGCTTTTTGAAAAGTTTCAAGTTACATTCGATGAATTAAATAAATTTAATAAAAAGTATATATGTAAAGCAGGGCGACACACAAAGGTCCAATTTGACTTTGAGCAAATATAAACTATATTGAGAAAATCATAACAATTATATCACAACAAATAACACATATCAAACGAACAATTATCTGACTACGTTCAGTAATCTGACTTCCACTTCATCACTGTAGAAATGTGCTTTTTTGATATCTTCCAAAAATTTGTTATCTAGACCTTTTTATCCTATATGCGGGGTAACTTGTAACGGGCAGGTGGCAAAAGGTTTGAAGCCTTATTATAATTTTAAAGGTATTTTACAAAAAAATTACATTTTTAACTAATGCTAAAACTACCAACGGAAGAAAATACTTTTATTATGGATTTTCAAAGATTACCGTTTATCTCCTCCATTTCAAAGATTATCGTTTTCAAATCAAGTTTGTAGCTGGCTATACATCTTTTTTCCTCTACTTTCAAATATTGTTGTTAAACAATGCTGATTTTTGGCACATCGGTGGTGGACCTTTTTAATCCCGGACCTTCATATATTACTATCTATTCTGCGATAAATTCTGGGAAATTATAACTGGAAAAATGTTATTCGACAAAATGTCCATTTGATCGATACCAAATTTAGGTTCTGAATTTAAATAACATAAATAAAAAATATTATAACCTAGAAAATGTTTTATAAAAATACCAATGAGTATATAATTATACAAATGACATCTTTCAGAGCACCGTGTTTGAGAAAAATATGCCAAAAAGTGCATTTTCATATTAACATATCAAAAAAGTTTATATTTTAAGTCTCTAGTAACACTTGCGGCTCGTTTACTAACGTTTTTGTATATAAATAAAACTACAAACAAAACTACTTGCTACAAATTTATCATAAATAAATAATATTCGCGTAAAACGTCCTATTAAACGTAATTGAACATCATCTGTCAAAAGCGTTTGACATTTCACGAAATTGCCACCGTCCATTGTTTTATTTACATTACGCTTCAACAAAAATTTTCAAATTAAAAATGTAAAGTTTCTACGCGGATTTGAAATAATTTCTCACCTTTTTGACTTTCTCTGGATCGGAGCGAATTTTTCAAGACTAAGACTGGCCAAATCGATTCAGCCGTTTTCGAGTTTTATTCGGACATTTGAAAGAGAGCTCCATTTTTATATATAAGAAGATAATAATAAAAATGTATTACTAATTTGAATATAAATTATTTGATATTTTTAGCATTTTAGTAAAAAGCTTCAGAATGTCTGATAGAAAAACTAAAAGATTGTCTGGAGCCCTGTATAAGAGAAAGCGGGAGGAAAAACAAGCCAACAAAATGTTTGGTTCACTAAAAATTTTTTTGGAGAAATCTTCAGAAACGGGAAATACTTGCAGTAGCCAAACAAGTTGAATTAGTGATTTAAATAAAACTGAAAATAAATTATCTACCGATGGCGCAAATGTTGATGACAATATTGATAGCAATGATGAAATTAGAGATATAGCAGTAGCAAGTATCGACGATATTAATGAAATTGATGAAGCTCATTCTGCGATATGTATGGAACTGAATGATTCAGCAACCTGGCCTTGGGCACTTACCAATAAAGTGCTAGATATTTCAATCGAAAAGGGCCCTGTTCAAAATGTACAATGTCAAACGGTCAAAAGTTTAATCGTAAGTGGTTAATTTATTCGCCGAAAAAAGACACCATATATTGCTTTTGTTGTAAATTTTTTAGCAAACAAGAAATGAAATTAGTGAACAAAGGCTTCAACGATTGGTAACACACATCAGAAAATCTATCTCGCCACGAAAAAACATCTCAACATATCCAAAACTGCACCTCGTGGAAAGAATTGGAATTAAATTTAAAAAGGAAAACCACAATTGATAAGGATATGCAACACTATTATAATGCTGAGAAAAAACGATAGTGTCAAATTGCCACGCGAATGATATCTTTGGTGCAATTTTTGGCTGGACAGTGTTTAGCTTTTAGAGGATCTTCGAACAAATTGTTCGAAAAAAATAATGGTAACTTTTTGAAAGCCATCGAAATGATAGGAAAATTCGATGATATAATGGCAGATCACATAAAGCGAGTACAAGAATCAATCGCTTTCAAAATGAAATAATATCTATACTTGCGACCCAAATTCAAAATTATATACTAAAATCTATACAAGAGGCAAAATATTTTTCTGTGATTTTGGACTGTACCCCGGATGCTGGGCATGTCAAGCAAATTACATTAGTATTCAGGTATGTACATATTGAAAATGATGAAGTTGAAGTACGAGAAAATTTTATTGGTTTTTATCAAGCAGAAAAAACACTGCAGATTATTTGTATAACTTCTTAATTGAAAAGCTAATGGGTCTAATATGTCCGGAAAACATATTGGGCTGCAAAAACAAATTCTTGACAGTTATCCACGAGTTTTATTTATGCCATGCGACGAGCATACTTTAAATTTGGCCATTAATGATGCAGCTAAAGTTTCATTTTCAACAGTAGATTTTTTTAGTAACATATCTAATTACAATTTTGTCAGCGGTTCACCATTTAGGTGGCAAATATTAAAAAACACTATAAAAACATTAACATTAAAACAAGTTTGTATTTATTAGGCCACTGCGCCACGAATTAGGTGAAATTTATGATAGCCTCCTAGAAATAGCCGAAAAATCTCTTACGCCAACAGTTCGACATGAAGCTGAATGTTTGGCAATGAAAATTAAATCTTATAAATTCATATGTTCAATAATAATATGGCATGAAGTTTTGGAAAAGGTGGACTTCATTAGTAAAATGATGCAGAAAGTTTCTTGGAACATTAGTTCGTGTGCTCAATCAATAAAAGATGTATTGAAATTTTTTGAAAGCATAAAAAACTAGCTGTAAGTGGAATTCTGTCTTAAGGCAATTAAGGCATCGTGCCTTAAGGCAAATTGCTGGAACTTCCCGTACCAAAAATTATTATTTTTTTAAAAACGATTGACATTTTTTAAAAAAAATTACTTCGAAAAAATACGATTTTTAAGAAACTATAAATTGGACAAAAAATTACTTTTTTTTGAAAAAAAATTTCACCGCGTCGCTGTCTAACGCATAAGCATTGGTACGGAACCCATAGGAATGTTAACAAAATGTATACTTATTGTTAAAATCTCTATAAAATATCTGATAATTTGATGTGCATATGTCTAATGATCATTTTTGACCGCCAAATGGCTAATTTTTTTACTTTTTCCTCCATATCTCCGAAACCGCTAGACCTACCTTTATGAAAATTTTATCGATTCTTCATCTTGTCAATACAAGTGAAATGTTTTTTGAATTATTTAAATCGGACGCTCCATTCTCTTAAAAACTAAGTTACCGTTTTCGGCACTTTTTGCCCCGTATCTTCGGAACGGCTAGACCTGCCTTCGCCAAAAACTAATCAGCACGTCTCCTTATCAATACGAATCGAATGTTTTTTGAATTATTCAAATCGGTTGATCCGTGTTCCCGAAATCGTCGACGAAAATTTGTATCCGCACATACATACACACACGTACATACATACATACACACACACATACACATACACATACACATACACACACACACACATACATCCATTTTTTCTAAGGTATGCCAAAATGTTCAGAAACCTCTGAAACGTAAAGATATATAAAAATTTTCATTTTCGATTTTTTAACTTCCCGTAGGGTAAGTTATAGTAATCGCAAAAAAATCGAAAATGAAAATTTTTATATATCTTTACGTTTCAGAGGTTTCTGAACATTTTGGCATACCTTAGAAAAAATGGATGTATGTGTGTGTGTGTGTGTGTGTGTGTGTGTGTGTGTGTATGTATGTATGTGTGTGTATGTATGTGCGGATACAAATTTTCGTCGACGATTTCGGGAACACGGGTCAACCGATTTGAATAATTCAAAAAACATTTGATTCGTATTGATAAGGAGACGTGCTGATTAGTTTTTGGCGAAGGCAGGTCTAGCCGTTCCGAAGATACGGGGCAAAAAGTGCCGAAAACGGTAACTCAGTTTTTGAGAGAACGGAGCGTCCGATTTGAATAATTCAAAAACATTTCATTTGTATTGACAAGGTTAAGAATCGATAAAATTTTCATGAAGGTAGCTCTAGCGGTTTCGGAGATATGAAGGAAAAAGTAAAAAAATAAGCCATTTGGCGGTCAAAAATGATCATTAGACATATGCTCATCAAATTATCAGATATTTTATAGAGATTTTAACAATGAGTATACATTTTGTTAACATTCCTATGGGTTCCGTACCAATGCTTATGCGTTAGACAGCGACGCGGTGAAATTTTTTTTCAAAAAAAAGTAATTTTTTGTCCAATTTATAGTTTCTTAAAAATCGTATTTTTTCGAAGTAATTTTTTTTAAAAAATGTCAATCGTTTTTAAAAAAATAATAATTTTTGGTACGGGAAGTTCCAGCAATTTGCCTTAAGGCACGATGCCTTAATTGCCTTAAGACAGAATTCCACTTACAGCTAGTTTGCGATTACTATAACTTGCCCTACGGGAAGTTAATAATGAGAGTTTTGAGAATTATTTGAAAATGGCTAATAAACTTTGTGAAGTGTTAGAAGCAGTACCAGATTTTCCTGCTGAAATCAGTGTACGCCGCTGACGCCACCGAAAACTATTCAGCTATGAAGGAGACGAAGATATTCTATTGACACCAAAAGAAAACTTTAAAATTAATTTTTACTATATCATAATTGATACGGCAGTTTCATCATTGACGACCCGTTTGACGCCTGAAAAACCTTATTTCACATTTCCAACACATGCATCGGATATAGGAATATATGTTGAACACAATTTTCAGAAGAAGAAGTGCAGCTACAAACCACAATATAGCCATAGCTTTCTTACATTGAACAATATAACAAACAATATATTAAGTTATTAATGCTTAATTTTTGTTTATATGAATCAGAAGTATATTTTTAATTACATATAATTTAGAACTTATGCCAGCAAAAATGCTGTGTGTGGTATTTTTGTATAATGGCCATGTTAGAGGTTTTAGGTAGAAATGATTTAAATTTACTCTCATATAACAATCTGTTTATTTTCAATGGTAATACTGTTTTGGGATTGTTATGGTGTATTATGACCATTTAGTACAGCAAAAGCACATGTTCATTCGTCTACTCGATTTAGTTGCGTTTAGCCTTTAGTGAAGAAAGTGTGCAAATTATTCATTAGGAATGGATTCCGATAAAATTTACACGATTGTACATGAACAAGAAAAAAATATAGTAGATCCTGTACCATCCTCGTGGTTATTCCACGAAAAAGGTCAAGATTTTACATGTTTTCCTAAGCCATTCGAATACAAGAAAATGCGTGAGAATTAAAAAGTCCATCCAAAAATTGGAAACACTAAACAGTTATCATGGTGGGTTATGCAAGTAAATAGTTACCTATTTTTTTAAATATTTGTTTTTATTATGACTTCAATGTACAGTAATTTTAAATATATTTTCAAAAGATAATTTAAAACAAGGACGCCACCGAGTACGTAAATATTGTTCGACACTGAAAGTAGAGTGGACCGAAGATGAAAAGTGTTTCCAACAATATAGTTGAAATATTTGATGAGAGCAATATTTAAAAAGCTTTTCAAAACATACCAACAATGAATAAAAGAGGTAACTATAATCGAGTATTATTATTTAATAATTTTGTAACTATATGATTCCATCTAAATTACAGAGATAAATACTATTACGAATATTACAAGTTGATCGGACGGTTTCATCGAAATGAGGAAACAGGTAAATAAGAAATATTGCCTAACAATTCTCTTCATATCGCATTAAATTCATTTGTTTGTAGATAAAATAGAAAAATATATAGATGAGAAAATGGACCAATTCTACAAATAGCTTGAGAATAAATTAGAATTATGGTGTAAATATATAGTAAATCAAACAAATAAAAATGACGATGAGAATAGAGCTCGATGAACCACCTTTTTGAACAAAAGAATGCCATTGAAAAAGTATGAGGAATTCTTAGCTTTTGATGAGTTTGCGATTCTATTCTTCCTGGGGCGTCGAAAGTGTTCTTATTGAGGTTAGCGTTAGTGAGTTTTGGTGTTATTTATAGTTGTGATTTGTTGAGTTTTAATACAAACGCTATGGATCTCTTGGGGTAAGTTAATAATATATTTCGTGATTCAACGATATTGTAATATTAAACTGATATGCTTTCATTGCTTTATTTGTAGAACGAAACAATTTGTTGTTATTTTTGGCAAATCTGGTCTTACTGAAATGCCAAGCAATTGTTTAATTTTAGGTGACGATGATTCATAGACAAAGTGCTGGTGGCCAACAGCATGCAAAAATCCAACAGGATAAATTATAAGGCGCATAGAGCCAGATTACTCCACTTGGATGAAAGCTGCTTGGGAGGGGTTTCAGAAAGAAGACGAGTGACTCGGTGCTTGCCCTCGAAGCAAGAATTGAGGCTATGAAAAGTAATGATTGTATTACATTATACTTATTTATTTTGTCCATCTTGCAAATTAAATGTTTATTGCTTTTATTGCAGCACCGAAAGGAAGAGAAGAAAAGAGACTTAGAGAACAAAATGAAGAGATAGAGCCAATGACAAAATGAAATGTAATAATAATGATTTTAGCCTTTTTTAACTATAAATAATTTTTAAATTTGATGGTAATTGTTTTTTATTATAGCTCCTCTAAGCAATAGGAAGAAGGAGGCGTTTCTAAATATAGAAATAGCTGAGGAAGATGTTGGTTCTGCCAAAGGTAATTTAATACTTAAGCTTAGATATATATTAAGTATGTTGATTGTAATAACAATTTTATTACAGAAAAAAGCTCTCTTCCGGAATTTTCTTTGAGAGGTGGAATAAACACCAGAATAAAAACTGGAGAGATTGGGCCAATCAAAAGTAATGATAATGATTTTAGATTTCATTAAGTATAAATATTTTTCAAATTTAATAGTAATTATTTTTATCATAGCTTGTTTGAAGTTTTTGTGGGAGCAGAACATGTTCAGGAGCGTGCTCCCAAAGAAAATTTAGTACCTAAGTTTATTCTCATGTTAGTAAATTAAATATGTTGATTGTAATTATAACAATTTTTTGACAGAAATAATCTTTAAAATTTTTTTTTAATTTATGGTGGATGCCTTTTCCACTCTTCAAGATAAGATATAATAATTTTCAATACAATATACATTTTCTCATTTTTATTTCTTTTTAGCCTCTGTTGATCATAACTTAAAAAGGTTTATCATTATAGATCATTATAAATCAGCGATCTAGGCAAGGCTTCGACACAGACATCTTTCCTCAAAAAGAAAACAAATATATTTGATAAAAATTTTCCTTTGAGGACTGTCGAAGATGTCAAAGCCTTGGAAGAAAACCTAGGTGGAGAAAAATCAGAAAAGTTTGAAATTGATCTGGTACAAAATATATGAAATTATTTAATAAAATTCAATTACATTTAATCAAAGCATGTTTTTAATTTGCAGAAATTTTTATTTTTTATTATTTGAAATTATCATGGCTAGGTCGCAAGCAGAACTTGCCTATGTACAACATCAAAATGATCGACATAATCGAAGGTAATAAATGAAGTATAACAGCTTATATATTGTATGTATATTGAAATGTAGTGTATTTATGATTTAATTGTTTAAAGGTGTATTTGTGACAAAATACTGCTTGGCGAAAAGTGAATTTGATAAAATAACCAATGAGTGGCTGCGGTTCGCCAGGCAGAGGCACGAGAGAGCTTTGAAAAAACTAAACTCAATGAATTTAAATCAAAAATAAAAATTACTTGAAATATAATTTGTAACATTTTTATTTTATATTTTTATTTTATTTTTGTGAAATAAATTTTGTTGCTTAAAGTATTTGTTGCTATATTTATTATAAAATAAGTCACTGTCGTGTTTAGTACAAAACATTTGTTACTGTTCTGTTTAGTATAAAATATTTGTTGCTATTTGTTATAAAATACTAGTTACTGTTTTGTTTAGTTCAAAATATTTGTTGCGACTTGTTTGTTATAAAATACCTATAAGTATTATAATAATATTATATTATATTATACAAAAAGCAACAAATATTTTGAACTAAACAAAACAGTAGTAAGTATTTTATAACAAATAGCAACAAATATTTTGATTCGATCGATGGACGTTGAAGAGTGAACATCAATATATAAAATAATAAAAATATGTGGTTTCTCGTCTTTGACAAATGACAGTGCCTTCAGCCCAGCCATATTTTAAATAAATTAAATCTCATGTAACTTATGCACGGTTAATTCCATTTATGGTTTCCCGCATTAGCGGAAGACAGTGCTTCCAGCCCAGCCATATGTTTAATAAATAAAACTAATTTGTGTGATCAGAGTGAAAGTGAAATAAAAGTGAAAAGTGAAGTGAATAAGTGTGATTATGCGATGATGATCAACTGAAATACTCAACCACAGGATTTTAGTATATTATCACAAAATGGAGCGCACTAAAAAGTACCAATTCGATAGGAGGAAGTACACTATAGAAGAATTTCGGCAAATGCTAAATTCTAACAATAGCATCGACGACATAACCGGAGTGAAACTTTCAAACAGATTTAAACCACTATCAAGCACAGATACGGATACGGAACCCGATAAGTTGATGCAACCTAAAATAAAATGTGTTAAATGTAAAAAAGACCACGAACCAGGAAAATGCAGCAAGCCAAAAGAAGAAAAACCACAATATGTAAACTGCGAGAATCCGCACCCCGCAAACTACAGAAAATGCCCCTTTCTAATTGAATTTAGAAACAAGATACGAAACAACTTCCTAATCAAAACAAAACGACTGACAAACGTCCTCCGCCGAAACAAACCAACTATTAAACTATTAAAAAAACCAGCGAACTATTAAAAGAGACGACGAATAAAAACAATACTATTGAAGAACAACAAGAAAACTCATCGTCTACAAAAAAACGACATTTTTAATACCATGAAACAAATTCAGGATTTACTTACAAAATTTGACTTAAGTAAAATAATTAGCAATATTCAAAAGTTTTTACCAAAATTTATGAACGTCAAAAATATTACTGACTTTATAATAATAGGTATAGAATTCTTCAACACTACATTTAAATAAATGGCTAAGATACACGCATGATGTTCTTACTCATAAAAACTGAGGACTAACAAAAGATTACTCCCAAACTTCTAAACTTGAGAAGTTTGAGAAATATGAACAAATCGAAAATATTAGAAATGGTTTTATGAACCAGGAATATATTAGTAAAATGAATAATAGAAGACAGTAATACCACGTATTACAAATGTAATACATATTGTCAAGGCATACTACAAATAAATAATAACCGTGATGTTGCAACAACATTCTATAAAAATCCCTGCCAAAATCCCCGCTGTGACAATAAACCAATGTGGTGTAGATGTTAAAAATATATCACGAGATTGATATCACCTTATGATAATAAACCATCATTGTGGCGACATTCGTTTAAAATTGCAATCGTGACATGCCGATCAACTGTCTTCGTATGATTTTTTTTTATTTATTTGAATAAAAATATAAATTTTATACATCTCAGGCAGACTGAAATGTTTGGTATGAGAGATTGTACTAAATATTTATACAATATATATATATATATATATATATATATACCGTATATAATATATATATATATTACCGTACATACATCTAATGTATATAAAAATGTTCAGTTTTCAATCGTAATACACACATATGTATAAAAAACACACAAATATATATGTAGGTATATGATATTACAACTAGTTGAAAACGAAGCTTCGTTCGTTCATAAAATACTGAACTTTCCACAGACGCTACTAGTGTTACATAGTAACGTCTTTTTGCTAAGCTTTTGTGCTCTTCATTATAAACATTTTGGAAAAATTTCTTCTTAACCTCTCTTTCTATTTCATACGGAGTTAAATCCAAGAAACGCTTACGTCCTTCGCGTGATTTCTTCGTAGGCGTCATTTTAATAGATAAACGAAATTAAATTATACTTAATTATTAACCTTTCAAGCAAGAGCCAATATCGCGAAAAAGAAACATTCACAAAAATCTATTTCATTTATTCATGGCGGTATTGCCAAAGGCATAGATAAACTAGTTGGTTTGGTATTTAGCCTTGAGGCAAGTTACATGAACTTCCCGATATGTGTAAATAATCGACTTAATAAAAAAAAAGTGTAAATAATATTCTTTATCAATCCTACTTTGAAAAAAACGATAATAATTTTAGCAAACTTTGACGAATTTGTAAAATTAAACTACTTGTCGTAAGGCCATAATATTACAGTAAGTTCTATAAGACCATGATGTATATCGCCAAAAAAAGTGCCATGAAAATCGGCTTAAATTTTTTTTCAACAGTTAATTACAAGAAAACGGCTCGGTAGATTTTCACCTAAAATTAATCAGCATCATTCCCAAATGATATCTTTCGAACAGTTTTTGATTTTTTAAAATCGGTTCGGTAGGATGAGCTTAAATGTCGACGAAAATTTAACACTTTTTTTCAACAGTTAATTACAAGAAAACGGCTCGGTAGATTTTCACCTAAAATTAATCAGCATCATTCCCAAATGATATCTTTCGAACAGTTTTTGATTTTTTAAAATCGGTTCGGTAGGATGAGCTTAAATGTCGACGAAAATTTAACACTTTTTTTCAACAGTTAATTACAAGAAAACGGCTCGGTAGATTTTCACCTAAAATTTATCAGCATCATTCCCAAATGATATCTTTCGAACAGTTTTTGATTTTTTAAAATCGTTCGGTAGGATGAGCTTAAATGTCGACGAAAAGTTTTTTTCAAATTACAAAGAAACGGCTTGGCAGATCGTTGCACAAAACTGACAAACGATAGTCCTCATCGAAATACATCAAATGGCTTTTAAATTTCTAAAATCGGTTCAGGCGTTTTTGAGAAAACGTCGATCAAAAGTCTAATTTTGACAAATGCCAAAAAGACCATACTGATTTTTGCAAATTTTGACGAATTTTTAATGCTGAACCAGTCATCGTAGGGCCGTAATATTTTAGTATGATCTAGAAGACTATGGTATCTATCGTCAAAAAAATAATCATAAAAATCGTCGAATTTTTTTTTTTTAAACTTTATTACAAGAAAACGGCCCGGCCGATCTCTACCAAAAACTAATCAGCACGATTCCCAACCAATATCTTTCGAACGGTTTTTGAATTTTCAAAATCGATTCAGAATTGCGGGCTAAAACGTAGACGAAAATTTTTTCACTTTTCTGCCATTTATAAAGAAACGGCTTGGCCGATCGTCGCACAAAACTGACAAACAATAGTTCTCGTCGAGATACATCGAATGGCTTTTAAATTTTTGAAATCGACCCAGCCGTTTTCGAGAAAACGTCGATTTACGGCAAAAAATCTGTTCACATACACACACACACACACACACACACACACACACCCACACACACATACTTTTTCCAAATTTGATCTCATTCGATTCAGAATGGCTTGAAACGTCGAGAAAACATAAAATTAGCGAATCGGATTTTTTGATGAAAACATAAACTTCTCCTTCGGGAAGTTAATAAACATTAAAAAAGTATTGCCAGAAGTGTGCTTATGAATTGCTGCTTAAACTACATGATGATGGGATGTTAGAATATAGTTAGAATAGAATACACAAAAACTATATATTTAATATAAAATATAATAATAAAATTATAATTTTGATAATATATTTTCAGTTATGTATATCTCTAATTATATTTGCTAAATTGTATTTAATATCATGTTATTAAAATGAAAATCTGTATGAAGTGAAGTTTACAAAGTCATGCTCGTTGTAAGGTGGTAACAGTGGATTTTACAAATCTTGTATTTCTTATGCCTATGGTGGCAAGACTTCTAAGAAAAGCAAATCGTGCTTTTTAGGTTAATAATGGTGCGTCTAGTAAATAAGAATTATTTTTTGTTCATTTTCTGGTTATCATTGAAGCAGTGCAGAAGCAGTAACAAGAAGATAAAATGGCCCCGTAAGTATACATACAATTTATATATTGGGCATTGTTAATTTATTTACAGCATAATGAAAAGTTTTGCTGTTGTTCGGACGTCTAAGTACACAATGGAGGTTCCTTCCAGATGGTTGATAGTGGAAAATAATGATTCTGAAAATATAACTGAAGTGTGGTGGCCCCCTGCCCGTATGAAATATCGCATTTCGTCTTCAGCTGCGAAGCAAACGTCAGTGAACAAGTCGGAGTGGATTAGAAGAAAAATAACTTTTGTCGGGTTATATGGTGAGAAATTCGATATTTGTTCTAGACACATATATGTCAGCAAGGAAGCACGCCGATGATTCGGAATATGCCTCGCAAGAGGAATTAGGCAAGGAGCATAGGAAAAAAAAGGCTGCAGCCATATCTGAATCAGAAAGCGACACCTCTGATGGTGAAGGTAATAAATTACTATATTTTCAAAATATATTTTATATAATATTTTTTATTATTATGTACAGATGCAGCTGTAGCAGGGCTTCCTGACCTCGTTGACTGGAAGCTATTGAGGTCCAATTCCGGCCTCAACGTAAGAGGTAAGTTTATAAAAAAATCGTGATCATATAAAATATTATATATTTTTAAACAAATTTGTTCTTAATGCAGCTACTACGGGCGGATATGTGGCTGAAGCTCTAATGCATGGAGTGGAAGCTGTTCCAAGCAGAGGACAGGAAGCTGCTTGCAATTGCCTTTTTTTTAAAGAAGTACAGATGCTCAAAGAGCGTCTTGATTATTGAATGTGAGTAAAATGTGACTCATTGTTTATGATGTTTTCCTAACATCCATTTCTGTTACAGCTGCAAAATGGCTAGCATGAATAAAATAATGCAGGATTGGGACAGACCAAGACAATCTGATTTGGTGGACTTATCAAAAACAAACACTTTTGATCTCATTCTTCCTCTCTCTGGTGTAGAGGACCTACTTTCATTGGAGACGATATTAAAAGATAAAAAAGAATTGTGTTCAGAATATGTAAGTTCTACTGCAAATTTATTAATGATTTCTGTGTGTGCATATGTATGCATGTACTCATGTTTTTATTCATGATTGTTTTAGAAAACATTTATCGCCAGGATTGGTGGGAAGACGGGCGAAGATCATTTGAGTGATGTCCTTAAAAGACAAATGAGAAATAATTTAGCGATGAGATGTTCCTGGTATGGGAATAAGGGAAATATTCCATTGCATGAAACACGTTTAATTACATTATTAAGAATGTGAGTATTCAAATTTATATACTAGTTTAAATTTGATTCATTTCTAATATTATTTTTATCATTATATAGGTGTTCTAAGAGTTGTTCACCCTGAATTCACGGATAGTACATTTAAGAAAATGATATCAAATTGGTTGAGATATGCTCGCCAGAGGAATGACAGGGCGGCGAGCAAAGCGAAGCCACCAAATGAACATAATGATTCATGATAGATAAACTGTATATAGTTTATTTTTTTAATAAATTTGTCATATGTATTAATATTCTAATTCTTGTGTATTCATTATGTATTAAATTTTACTGCAATAATACACGCTGCCTTTTTCAGTAATATATATATATATATATATATATATATATATATATATATTAAATTTTTTATATAATTTTGATGTTGAAATATGTGATATTCAGTTTTCAGGGCAATACATCAATTAAAAAAATTTGTATGACTTTAAAACAATTTTATTTTTTCCATACGTTTCGACACATTGTTTTGTGTCGAGATAATAAAACTCCAGATAATAAAATTATTACTAACTGGTACCAGAAACCAACGTGGTCTGGCAGATATCTCAATTTCCATTCTTATCATCCCACTAACATGAAAATCGGTACCATTATCAATTTAGTTGATCATGCTATTCTCTTGTCAGATAAAAAATTTTGGCCTTTTAACCTATCTCTAATCCACAGAACCCTATTAAATAATTGCTATCCTCCACACCTTATAAAATCAGTAATTAACAACAGACTTTCCGTCCTTAACACAAAACATAATCATCCTTCCCTCGAGTCTCAGAAAAAGAAGAAAATAAGTTTATTGGCACTATTTGTCTCCCTTACATTAAAAATCTCTTTCCTATTTGGAAAAAACTATTTGATTTCGCGGAATTGCGTTTAGTTTGCAATATTGATCAGACCCTTAACTTTTTATTTTCGAACTTAAAATCACCGACAAGTTTAGATCGTATTTCTAACATCGTGTATAAAATTGACTGTACAAATTGTGAGGCCACTTATATTGGCGAAACTGGACAACATCTAAAAAACGTCTTAGACAACATTATAACAATTCCAAAAATAAAAATCAAAACCAAACTATGATAACCGACCACATACAAAGTTTCAATCATATTTTCAATTTTGATGTGGCCACAATTTTATATCACGAATCGAATACGTCTCAGAGACGCTTTTCAGAATCTTGTCTGATACATCTTTACAAAAATAGTTTAAACAAAAGATTGGATATTTCCTCACTGTGTGAAAATTACCAAGTAGTCTTAAACAATGTCTCGAAATTCATACCTTTAAAATAGTTACCTATCATGATCGACGTTTATTTATATTAATTTTAATGCCAATTTTTCTTTTTATTTATTTATTTTATTTATTTATTTTTTTTTCTTTTCTTTTAATTTTTATCTCAATTTTACAAATATGTCCACCCTCACAATTGTCATGTTTTTATATTTCACTATATGTTCCCTCTCGCGTTGTCAAATCTTAAATTCTTTGGTCAGTTCGTTTGCTTTGTACCTAACCCTCAACACGTGGTTCGCACATTGACGTACATTCAGTCGTCAGCCTTACATCGGAGCACAGAAATGTACGGCGTGATGTTACTTTACAAATTCATAAAAAATCTCATTCAAAAATTTATATATTGTTCAATTTAAAATGACAAGGATTGTTTTTTGTTGCATTGTGAACATTTATAATATGATATAATTAGGATTGTGCATTGTGAACATTTATAATATGCAATAATTAGGATTAATTCAATTACATGTAAGTTCATACCATATCACTTCTTATATTTTAGTTTTATTTAATAATTTCTATCTGTTCTTTCAATCTAGAGTCCACTGAAGATGACACAAAACAATGTGTCGAAACGTATGGAAAAAATAAAATTGTTTTAAAGTCATACAAATTTTTTTAATTGATGTATTGCCCTGAAAACTGAATATCATATATATATATATATATATATATATATATAATTATGAAATCTGTGTTTTGAGATTAATACAAGTTAACTGTTAAACATAAATTTTAAATTGTTTATTATGAGCATGTAATATGTAATATTTGTATAAACAAAATAAATAAATAAATGATTAAGTAAGCTCTATTACTTTAAAATCTACTTAACTATTAATCCAATACAAAATTTATGCATGCATTTTTACTAAACTAAAAGTTGGATAAATATACACAATTAAGTGGTGGCCAAGATGTCGTACGCTGGTCGCGAGTCAGATATCGCGATGCGATGTCTATCATAGTGTAGAATCCATCTCAATAGCACATTCGTCACTTCGAAGCGGCGATGTCTCATGTCGCCGGCGCGACATCAGTGCGACTATTGCTCTGATGTCGCGTGCTTACTGGGAACTTACAGCACGATATGTTTACCTGACACAAAACTGAATCACGAAGGTCAAGGGGAAGAGGGGGATAATCACGCCACATAACTCTTTAGTTCTTTCTATTGAAAACCTAATACTTTTGTTCGATGAACTTAACTTCATATATGTAAGCTGTCAATGAAAATTTATGAAATAGAGTATGAAAGATGAAAGATTTAAGATGAAAAATAGAGCACTTGTTGGTAGAATGGTATTTTAAATCGTTTAAATAATAAAAATAAAATATTCCGCTAGAGTTTGCATGGCACAAACAACAACATAAAATATAAAATTAAATAGAAAATGATTCTAATATTAGAACATTACAAACAAAAAGAGAATGTATATAGAACCAAAAAATATGGATCAAGTATTTTCGTTCCTAATATATATAATATAAAAATAGGAACTTCATCTACTACAAAATATGCAGCATCTTGTATGGTCAAAAATAAATCTAATTCCGCGTAAAATATTTGCATGTAAAATATAGTTATAAATAAAAAAAAATTAAAGGCAAAATCATGAAACAAAATACTTTGTTTTACTTCTTATCAACAAAGCGATATTATGAACCATCATAATATCGTATATAATAACTGTAATTATATAATTATAAAATTGATTCATAAAATTTTACATTCAATTTATCATATCAAAACACTTAAATTTGTATATTAATTTGTATGTATTGTTGATCTGTATTTGAGTGCTTGTTGTTTTCCAATTAGAAATATTGGTCAAAAACAAAGAGAATATTATATATTACGCGTTTCATGATGTGTCTTTTGAATATTTAAAATTAGTAAAATATATTTATACTATTTTTTTTATATATATTTTACTAAATAGTAATTAATCATTCTGCTAAAATTTCTCAATATTTGCAACTCTCAATACAAATTGTTAATATCGATTTCACATATCGTCGGGTGAGCACGAATCGGTTTTACTAAATCTTTTTATATTTATATAATATCCATGCTGCATCACATGTCTCAATTTACATCATATATTGATTTCACAAATATGGTGATATATTTAAACAAATGAATAATTTGCCGAAGATTGGAAATAACTTGTACCAGAGATCAGGTATGTCAGATAAAGGCCAGAAGATTTTGTCATTACAAATTGAACAAATCAATCATCACAAGCATTAAAATATCTTCGTTTGTCAATAAATGATACCATTTGATGCATGGTTACGAAATACGTACAATCCTCCTGAAATTGATGATGTTTGGTCTGAAAGTCAATTTCCTTCAAGCTAATATTTATGCTGTTAATGCTCAAATTGTTACGGAGCCTTTGTAATTGATCGAAAACTATTTTCACAATCATAGAAATAAATTTGAATGTCCATGACAGGATTGACAAGCATGGCAAAATTTTCAGATCTGTTCAAAGTCTGGCATATCAATTACTTAAACCAAACTACTGCCATCACAATGGTCATTAAAATCATTTTTTCTGAACATTATTACATCTAAATCTATCTACTAAACGAATAGTCCATCAAAATTTTAAAGATCTCTCAGCCATTAATATCAGATGCATTCTCATGCGATATATAAATCATAAATTATTTATTATGATGTCAAAAATGTACTGTAAATATAATGTATTATTTAAAAACTCCTTGTATTATATATTTGTCTGGACTAAGTTTAAATCCTCCATGACGTTTTAGTCTCGTGTTATTTCATATAGGAAGAAAATTAGGCATCATTTGATTTTTATCATATTGATACCTTTTTTCACATTTAAATAATATGATTGAATATTTTAAGTGTTTAACTTCCAATAACACTTATTCGTTCTTCTTGCAATAGAATCGCAATTTGATATCATCATATTATCAGTCGTTATAAGTATTAATCGTTTTTTGTTATCTATAGTTGATAAATTAAGATAATTACGTCCATAAATTTGTTTTGTTACTGCTGTGATATAATTAATAACAGTCCACTATATCTTGTTTAATCAACATAATCATTTTTCATTATTACCATATTATTTCATTTATAAGCACTATACTACTATAATCTATTATTTATCTCCTTTATTAATATCTACCAATTTGTTTTGTTAGCATTTAACAATTAAAATTTCTGTCCAAATCCTATACATTTAACCAATTTTACATATTCAGAGACGACACACATTTAATATAAAAATATATCATAATTTAAGAAAACTACCGACACTTTACAGCAACAATACAATAGTTGACTTGAATTCTTTTTGTACTTTAAATTATTAACAATGCGCATATCTTTAAGATCTATTTTTGCTCAACAAGAAACTATAAACAAATAAAATTATGTATGTTCAAATAGTAGCACATACAATTAATCTATTATATAAAATCCGATCTAAGTATTCGTAAGAGTAAAAAAATAGTGGCACATGTAAGTATATTTATAAATAAAAAAAAAATCGCAAATCATTTTCTCGATTTACTAGAACAACACGCGTTATTCTTATGTGATGGATGGACATGCATGCAAAACTACCAAAGGAAACACAAGATACAATATTTTTTAAATAAATATAATTTACTAGATAGTTACCATTTTTCAGGTTAGTTTTTTGTACATTTTCTTGTTGTTTATTTTATTCCATAATGTCCTGATAATCCATTTTCAACAAAACAATTGCAACAAAAGTTTTTCAAGATATTTTGGCATACGAGGTCCGATATTGAATTGAAAAACTAAACTTACATCGGCTACGCCTCCGTATTTTCCTGAATCGCGTTTCTATTCACAAAATTATTGACAAAATTATTCCATTGAAAAATGATTAACTTTTTATTTAAAATTGTTTGTACTCTTTTCTTAGATAAATCAGCGAAATTTTTACGTTTACTCATTTTGTATGTTCTCGGATTAAAAAACAAACAATTACACTTCGATCACTAAAGAAATAATGCGTAATATGTGGGTATAAATATAAACCTATATGAGAAATAAAACAAGCATGAAGTGTTCTTCAAACCGAGAACAGTTATTTTTTGACATGTTTGTAAAGTTGGTGATAGTGACGAACTTTCATGTGTAAGCGTTCATTAACAGATAATGGCGAAAATGTTTGTGCACGACCAAAAATGATCATTTCTAGTGGGAGTTCATTTGATATTCGTCACTAGAAAAAGAAAATAAAAAGAAACAGAAAATATAGAAACGCCTAAAACGTGAGTATAATTATAATTAATAGATGTTACATGATGAAGGTCCATCGTTGTGTTCCACCTTTGTAAGCACATGTTTTAATAATAAAGCATTAAATTTCTTTTAGTTAGAATCTAATTATAAATTTTAGTTATAATTAATCATAATAGATTTTTTTTTAGTTCATGCCCTTTTGCTGTGGTCAATTTTTTGGGAGAACCCGATAGATCGAAAGTCTCAGCAGATTGGCATATTGAAGAGAACGAGGAGGTTGTTAAATGTTGGTGGTCTCCCAAGGTGCACCAAACACTTTTTCAGCTTTTGCTGTGGGCTACTTTGCCACCGAAGAAGACAGCGGACGCGGTGAAAGTCTCATTAGTGAATATTTTTGTAAGTCGCTTTTTTAGGATGTAGGTTGTAGGGTTTATACTCTCTGTTTATGTGATATTCATTTGCTTTGAATTCTTAGCTTTGTATGAAAAAGCCAGAAGAGCGGCAGCGGCATAGTGAAGCCTCGCAAAGTGATGAGCCGCGAGCAAGGGGGGGTAAAAGGACCAAAAGGGTGTTTTGAAGATGAGGTTCAGAAAAGAGGAAGATTATTGTGAATAGTACTTTCATATAAATTATTTGTATCATATTAAAATAAATATATTTGACTAATGCTCTTGCAGCCGACACAGAGTTTAATTTAATCTTATATTACGGGCAGATGGCAAGGATGAGGCAGGCGCATAACTATAGAAACAACCACTGGTTGATCAAGGCACTCAGACGTGAAGGGACCTCTGCATTTAAGGCTCTGGATGGAAAGATTGACACCGAAAGAAAGTAAGTGATTCATAGTGATTCTGTCTTAATTATTATTTATTCTTATCAATTTTTCAATATAATTCTTTTCACTACTTCGCAAAGGAAAAAAAATATACAATGATGCCTTGATAAGTTGCTATCAGTCCAGCAGGAGAATATGGAAATATTTGTTAGAAGTT